>NW_024750994.1:0-20156 GCF_018991925.1 Homarus americanus
TTGGGCAATGGTGACTCCAGACAGGAGCTTGTTCAGCTCCTCGTCATTGCGAATGGCAAGCTGAAGATGACGTGGGATAATGCGGGTCTTCTTGTTGTCGCGGGCGGCGTTACCGGCCAGCTCGAGCACTTCTGCTGCCAGGTACTCCATGACGGCTGCAAGGTACACAGGGGCACCTGCACCAACACGCTCAGCATAGTTGCCCTTACGCAAGAGACGGTGGATCCTACCCACGGGGAACTGGAGTCCGGCCCTGCTAGAACGGGACTTTGACTTGCCCTTCACCTTGCCTCCCTTGCCGCGTCCTGACATGTTGCTGCTGCTGCTTTTCGTGATAGGAGTTAAATTTCCGCCCGCCACCTTGGTCTTTTATACCAAGCTCAGGATCAGGCCAGGTGGCCGTCTCGCGGACCCAACCAATGTAAGAGAGCCGTAGCTGCAGCCAGTCTGATCCTGAGCGGCCCGCCCGGTATATAAGGAAAAGTTAGTCGGGCCAGTTTTCAATTCTCTCGCTCCGCGCCACGAGTAACTGTGCCGCCATGCCTCCCAAAACTTCCGGAAAGGCTGCCAAGAAGGCTGGAAAGGCCCAGAAGGCCATTGCCAAGGGTGACAAGAAGAAGAAGCGCAGGAGGAAGGAAAGCTACAGCATCTACATCTACAAGGTACTGAAGCAAGTGCACCCCGACACAGGAGTCTCCTCCAAAGCTATGTCCATCATGAACTCTTTCGTGAACGACATCTTCGAGCGCATCGCTGCCGAGGCTTCCTGCCTGGCGCACTACAACAAACGCTCCACCATTACAAGTCGGGAAATCCAGACAGCTGTCCGACTCTTGCTGCCCGGTGAACTGGCCAAGCATGCCGTGTCTGAGGGCACCAAGGCTGTCACCAAGTACACCTCTTCCAAGTAAGAGGTTACTTGTGCACAACAAACACGCCATCCCACTACTACAACTTAATCGGCTCCATCGGAGCCACAGTTACATGTTAAAGAGACAGTTACTGACAGTGATATATTGAGAGGGAAATAAAAAAAAAAAAAAATTATAATAATCTGTATTCTCTATTGGCGTAGAAACCGGACTAAATCAAACATAATAAATAAATAAATAAATTCTGCGTGAGTAGTTGTACACCCACTGCAAAGTGACATGTTACGGAGTGTGTTTAGCTTCATTTCTGTTTGCAGCACTTCTATTTCATGTAAACAATTTTTTTTTTTTTTTTTTATTGTATGTTCTTTTATTTTATTTATTTATTTACTTACTTCTTCTTTATATATTTATTTGTTACTAGCTCTTGTTTGTTGCACCCACCCACCTCCCGAATTGATGACCTACTATACAATCGTACCTCCACGAATGTTACCAACTTACCGTTAGGCGATTTGGGTAACCGAAATTAACGCTCTCCGACCACCAACCATTTCGATTGTCATGAAAATTATCTTCAGCACAGTTCTTTGGCCCTGAGAAGGGCCGAGTTATAGATGTCTGGTAGGTTTTGTTGTGCTTTTTGTTTTTCCCCAAGGAAGAGGACTTAAGCACGCTTCTCTCGGGGCGATGCCGCGCCGCTGATGTCCAAGGCGATGGTAACGCGCTTGGCGTGAATGGCACACAGGTTGGTGGCCTCGAAAAGACCCACCAGGTAAGCCTCAGAGGCTTCCTGCAGAGCCATGACGGCAGACGACTGGAAGCGCAGGTCAGTCTTGAAATCCTGGGCGATCTCACGCACCAGGCGCTGGAAGGGCAGCTTCCTGATGAGTAGCTCTGTGCTCTTCTGGTAACGACGGATCTCACGAAGGGCGACGGTTCCGGGCCTGTAACGATGGGGCTTCTTGACACCACCGGTGGCTGGGGCGGACTTGCGAGCTGCCTTGGTGGCAAGCTGCTTCCGTGGAGCCTTGCCTCCAGTGGACTTGCGGGCAGTCTGTTTAGTACGGGCCATCTCGACGACGAAATAGTCAATACGGGCGGCCCGGCAGGCGGGCGGGCTTATATACAGACATCCTCCACCTCAGTGGCCACCTCATTGGCCACGAGTGCCGCATGCGTCATCCGCAAGCTACGCCCCACCTCCAAGAGGGAGGGACGGCCTTGGATGAACGATACTACCGCTGCGTCCACAGCACGCCACCTACTCCCACCAAACCGTGGGCGAAGCCACACCAGGACCACCTGTAGTAGCAACCACAACAACATGACTGGACGAGGCAAAGGAGGCAAGGGACTTGGAAAGGGTGGCGCCAAGCGTCATCGTAAGGTGCTTTGTGACAACATCCAGGGTATCACCAAGCCCGCCATTCGTCGTCTAGCTCGGCGTGGAGGTGTTAAACGTATATCCGGCCTCATCTACGAGGAGACCCGCGGCGTCCTCAAGGTGTTTCTGGAGAACGTCATCCGTGACGCCGTCACCTACACCGAGCACGCAAAAAGGAAGACCGTCACCGCCATGGATGTGGTTTATGACCTGAAACGGCAGGGCCGCACCCTTTATGGTTTTGGTGGTTAATCAACCTGATGGACGGGCGCACACCACCACCACCACCACGACAAACAAATATACGGACCTAATTTTAGGTCCACATTTAAATCGCTAAAGAGTTGGTTAGACACTGAGTAAATCGTTGAAAATATATCCAATAACATGATCCTCTCTAATTCTGGACTTGTGGTATGAGTATAGGTTGTGTGTGAACGTGTTGGAACCACTTCCTAATAATTGTCAGTCAGTCAGTCAACATTCACCTAACCTCCAGGTACCTCACCTAACTTCCTGTAGCGTCACCGAACCTCACGAAATGTAACCCAATGTAGTTTATAATCTATCCTAACATGACATAACATAACCACGCACTATATTACTTCGGTAAGAGTAATGAGTTTTAATACACAAAGTTGCAGTTATCATTCATTCATACATACATACATACATACATACATACATACATACATACATACATACATACATACATACATAACATGCTAGTGGCAGGGGGGGATTGGAGTGAATTTTAGGAGGATAGAATAGGTGCAGTGGCTAAACAGCGCTTGCGTGAGGGACTTTAAGCAGCAACTCGCCTGGATGCGGCAGGATAGAGTCAGGTCAAGCGTCCGGTGCATGTTGGGTTCCGCCATGGTTTCTCAGTGTTTGGTCGGCTTGATTGTGTGTGTTGTTTTCTTGTTTGGAGGAAATGTCTTGGTATTCTTCTTCTTAGCTTGAAGTTGATTTTCTTCTAACTTTTCTCCTCTTGTTGTTCGTCTTCCTCGTGTCTGCTATCATTCTGTAAAGACTCTCTATATGTATGTAGGTATGAGTGAGTAACAGTTGCCGGTTACAGTGATACTTCATATTCGCTGGTGTTGTACTGTATGGCTTCGGTATTTCTTAATATACAAACGGCACCGTTAGGGGATTGAGGTATTTAAAAACCAGCCTGCATTACTTATATATAGAAATAAATAATGTGGCTTGGACAATAATGACGACTACTCTCTCCTACCTTCCCCAAACAAGGGCTTTTCGAAAGTATACATTGGACACAAATGACTTAGTACATCATAAATTGGTGGTTTAAAAAAAGCCCTCATTAGAGAAAGGTGAAGGAGCACACAGTGAACATACAGATTAATGTTTGCACGCGTAGATCATGTAAGGTGAGATGTTGAACACCAGACACGTAGTGTAGTAACTCCCCCACAGATGGCGTTATGAGGGGCCTGATGATGTAGCAGTTACCTCACAGATGGTGTTATGAGGAAATTCACATGATGATGCTGTAGCAAAACATTCACTACGTGTTGTCGTAGCATCTTGGGGACACCACGTGGTCGACATGACTCACTCATTCAAGTGGGTGAGGTGTGGTCCCAGGCCTCTCTATCGTGGAGTCTCAGGGGAAGTATAACTGGGTACCTGGGACCTCACTGTGTGAAGGTGGTTAGCTAGCTTGGGTAAGACTCAACTGCCGAGTTGTTTTTCACTGAGTTAAGCACTGTTCACCACTATTCATCACTGGTTCCATTCCTTGGCCAAATGAGATAGTACCTTATGGCAAGAACTTGTTGATAGTCCGCTGGGGAGGAGGGTTCAGGGGAGTGAGTTGGTATGGGCCAACATATAAATAATAATAATAATAATAATAATTAACGGTTTATTGAAAGAGCTTGGCAGCCAGAAGACTGAAAATATACAGTTACATATTTGGGGAATGGGTTACGAATTACAAATAATATACAAGTAACATGAGTGACACAAATAAGACATATAATAACTAGCTGGGGAAAAGCTCAAACTACAGTTCATTTCAACATAGTGACAGTGCAAGGAGTAGTGTTTACTGGGAGTGAGTACACTGATTTATTACAAGTTATCGATAATTTTTACAATGGTTGGGACTGGGCTGTTCTTATAGCGATCAGTTCGTGCACGTATGGGCTGGGCTGGATGGGGTTGTGGTGTCGAAGAGCAATTCTCGGACTAGGGATCTCAGGTGGTAGTAGGAGCCGGTGTCGGGGATGGTGTAGAAGCTTCTTACCAAATTTGCAGATGAGGTCGTGGTGATGGTCAGTGAGAGTCTAAAGGGTCAGTGTGTTGAGCGCTTCTTGATATGTGGAGTAGGAAGGGTAGAGAATAATCTTGCATGGCCTCTTTTGCACTTTTTCGAGGTGTTTACGTTGTGTGGCATTTAGGGAGGAAGACCAGGTGGAGGAGGCATAGGTGAGCTTGGGAAGTATGAATGTTGTGTAAACACTGAGGAGCTCGTGTGCAGGACCACCGAGGGACTTGAGTCGGCGTAGGAGGTGGAGACGGAAACTGGAGGATTTGATAACTTCACTGACGTGTGGTTTCTAATTTAGTTTGTTGTCTATATGTATGTGTGTGTGTGTGTGTGTGTGTGTGTGTGTGTGTGTGTGTGTGTATACTACTGTACTTTTTAGATCCTCCTACGCAACCTAACCTATTATAGTTAAGTATAGTAGGCTATACACTATTTTGTTAGTATGTGTTATAAAATGAAATTGCATGTTATTATTATTAATATTATTATTATTATTAGTAGTAGTAGTAGTAGTAGTAGTATTATTATTATTATTGTTATTATTATTACCTGCTAATATAATACTAAGTTGCCCGCCAGATTTCCTCAGAGATGGGAGGAGCACATTGGTGGCGGTGTTGTTTATACTCCGCCCGATTACTGATTCCTATTCACCGAGCCAGAGCTGGCGGGCGGCGTGTTATGTGCCACGTTTTGTTTCCCATTGGGCGTACCGCTCAGCTGGGGAGTAGGAGATTTCATAAAAAGAAAGTTTGAGTGGAGAGCACACCTTTTCCTTCACATACAGTTATCTTAGACCATCTACTAGTATAATAGTTTGCACAAAAATACTCTACACTCTTTCTAGGTTGTTGCTATTTTTTTTTTTTTTTTTTTTGACTTCTCATCAGATTGTGCATTCAACTAATATACACTATTAGTGTGTTTATTATTATGTTTTATAGTATTATTTCGTATAATATTGGGTAACACAATTAGAGTCACTAGTATAGTATATTATTGGGGTTTATAGCAGTTTGTGGTCTAATAGTATCATGCTTTATGAGTGGTGTTCTATGTAGTGATGATTAGGCAATAAAATATGCTTTGGGGGTTTATAGCAGTTTTTGTGGTCTACTAGTATCATGCTTTATGGGTGGTGTTCTATGTAGTGATGATTAGGCCATAAAATATGCTTTTGGTTTATTGCTAACAAAATATACTTTGCTCTACCGCTGTAGTGCAAAACATGGTGAAACTTACATACACCGTTAATAAAGTATTGATGGAAGAAGAAGAAGAAGAAGAAGAAGAAGAAGAAGAAGAAGAAGAAGAAGAAGAAGAAGAAGAAAGAGGAAGAAGAAGAAGAAGAAGAAGAAGAAGAAGAAGAAGAAGAAGAAGAAGAAGAAGAAGAAGAAGAAGAAGAAGAAGAAGAAGAAGAAGAAGAAGAAGAAGAAGAAGAAGAAGAAGAAGAAGAAGAAGAAGAAGAAGAAGAAGAAGAAGAAGAAGAAGAAGAAGAAGAAGAAGAAGAAGAAGAAGAAGAAGAAGAAGAAGAAGAAGAAGAAGAAGAAGAAGAAGAAGAAGAAGAAGAAGAAGAAGAAGAAGAAGAAGAAGAAGAAGAAGAAGAAGAAGAAGAAGAAGAAGAAGAAGAAGAAGAAGAAGAAGAAGAAGAAGAAGAAGAAGAAGAAGAAGAAGAAGAAGAAGAAGAAGAAGAAGAAGAAGAAGAAGAAGAAGAAGAAGAAGAAGAAGAAGAAGAAGAAGAAGAAGAAGAAGAAGAAGAAGAAGAAGAAGAAAAAGAAGAAGAAGAAGAAGAAGAAGAAGAAGAAGAAGTAAGAGGAAGAATTGTGGAGGGAATGAACAGTGAGACAATGTAAAGCCTCCGGGATGGCGGCAGCGTTTCTGTTATTAATATATAATAAGACAATAGGAAAATATGTTGTTGTCTCTACCTGTATTATTACCTTTGCGATAGCATGGTTCAATTTTGGGAGGACATAGGAAGGAGCAGGAGGTTAGGAAGGAGCAGGAGGTTAGGAAGGGATTTGTAGTGGGAGAGATAGTGTCTGTGATCCTCGGGTCACCACTCCTCGGATTGTGTCAGTTCAAGTTTAGAAGCTCCAACAACTTTCCCTGAATACGAATTGGCAACCTTTCGATTTACAACAGGTACCTACTTACTGCTACAGTAGGTAGGTGAACAGGGACCAAGGGGGCTAGGAAGAGTGTCCAAACAACTTGCTCCTGCCTGCCTGTGTGATGTAGTCGTGGCCAGAATTAGGTTAGGATACAGACACATCTGGCTAGTTAGTAACGCTGTACCCATAAAGGAACACTCAGCATGTAAACTTGGTGATACACCTTTAAAGCACTACTATATTATTGAATGGGACAATGTCAAAGACTTCAGGCCACCTCACTTATTGTATCTTGAACTATGTCATTACTTCATTGAGGACATTACATTCTTGCTCTTTATCCCAAATTGGCTAGCCCACACTGGTAAATGTGTACTGTACTGTCAATGAATCTGATGTATTTCTTTGTGTATGAACCTGACTGAAAATAAGGTCGCCTCCCTGGCTGCTGCTGCTGCTAAAGCTGCTTCTGCTTCTGCTTCTGCGCCCTTCTAAGTCCCGTTTAAGTCCCCCACCCCAGGCCCCCACAACCGCCCTTCACATCTACACCATTCAAAATCAATTTCACTCTATTTCCACAATACTATGCTAATTTGACGTAAAATAGAGTGTTATCCTGCAAAACGTTGATGTCGTATATTTCTCTCTTTAAGTGATATCCTGTGGCTCCGAAAGGAGCCTGTTTGGTTAGGTTGTCTTGTGTGAACGAACCTTGGGTTCTTATTTCTTCTCTGTCTTCTTGGGGAGGAGCACAGCTTGGATGTTGGGAAGGACACCCCCTTGGGCAATGGTGACTCCAGACAGGAGCTTGTTCAGCTCCTCGTCATTGCGAATGGCAAGCTGAAGATGACGTGGGATAATGCGGGTCTTCTTGTTGTCGCGGGCGGCGTTACCGGCCAGCTCGAGCACTTCTGCTGCCAGGTACTCCATGACGGCTGCAAGGTACACAGGGGCACCTGCACCAACGCGCTCAGCATAGTTGCCCTTACGCAAGAGACGGTGGATTCTACCCACGGGGAACTGGAGTCCGGCCCTGCCAGAACGGGACTTTGACTTGCCCTTCACTTTGCCTCCCTTGCCGCGTCCTGACATGTTGCTGCTGCTGCTTTTCGTGATAGGAGTTAAATTTCCGCCCGCCACCTTGGTCTTTTATACCAAGCTCAGGATCAGGCCAGGTGGCCGTCTCGCGGACCCAACCAATGTAAGAGAGCCGTAGCTGCAGCCAGTCTGATCCTGAGCGGCCCGCTCGGTATATAAGGAAAAGTTAGTCGGGCCAGTTTTCAATTCTCTCGCTCCGCGCCACGAGTAACTGTGCCGCCATGACTCCCAAAACTTCCGGAAAGGCTGCCAAGAAGGCTGGAAAGGCCCAGAAGGCCATTGCCAAGGGTGACAAGAAGAAGAAGCGCAGGAGGAAGGAAAGCTACAGCATCTACATCTACAAGGTACTGAAGCAAGTGCACCCCGACACAGGAGTCTCCTCCAAAGCTATGTCCATCATGAACTCTTTCGTGAACGACATCTTCGAGCGCATCGCTGCCGAGGCTTCCCGCCTGGCGCACTGCAACAAACGCTCCACCATTACAAGTCGGGAAATCCAGACAGCTGTCCGACTCTTGCTGCCCGGTGAACTGGCCAAGCATGCCGTGTCTGAGGGCACCAAGGCTGTCACCAAGTACACCTCTTCCAAGTAAGAGGTTACTTGTGCACAACAAACACGCCATCCCACTACTACAACTTAATCGGCTCCATCGGAGCCACAGTTACATGTTAAAGAGACAGTTACCGACAGTGATATATTGAGAGGGAAATAAATAAAAAAAAATTATAATAATCTGCATTCTCTATTGGCGTAGAAACCGGACTAAATCGAAACATAATAAATAAATAAATAAATTCTGCGTGG
This sequence comes from Homarus americanus, assembly GCF_018991925.1. Lineage (NCBI taxonomy): Eukaryota > Metazoa > Arthropoda > Malacostraca > Decapoda > Nephropidae > Homarus > Homarus americanus. The sequence continues at coordinate 8,579 of NW_024750994.1, forward strand.
AGTAGTTGTACACCCACTGCAAAGTGACATACATGGAGTGTGTTTGGGCTTCATTTCTTGTTTGCAGCACGCCTATTTCATGTAAACAATTTTTTTTTTTATTGTATTGAATGTTCTTTTATTTTATTTATTTATTTACTTACTTATTCTTTATATATTTATTTGTTACTAGCTCTTGTTTGTTGCACCCACCCACCTCCCGAATTGATGACCTACTATACAATCGTACCTCCACGAATGTTACCAACTTACCGTTAGGCGATTTGGGTAACCGAAATTAACGCTCTCCGACCACCAACCATTTCGATTGTCATGAAAATTATCTTCAGAACAGTTCTTTGGCCCTGAGAAGGGCCGAGTTATAGATGTCTGGTAGGTTTTGTTGTGCTTTTTGTTTTTCCCCAAGGAAGAGGACTTAAGCACGCTCTCCGCGGATGCGCCGGGCCAGCTGGATGTCCTTGGGCATGATGGTAACGCGCTTGGCGTGAATGGCACACAGGTTGGTGTCCTCGAAAAGACCCACCAGGTAAGCCTCAGAGGCTTCCTGCAGAGCCATGACGGCAGACGACTGGAAGCGCAGGTCAGTCTTGAAATCCTGGGCGATCTCACGCACCAGGCGCTGGAAGGGCAGCTTCCTGAATTCTTCCACACCTATGAGGACTTAAAATACGAGGAGGAAGACGAACAAGAAGACCCAAACACAAACGAATGGACAATTCAAGAGAGCAAGAAGAGAAGGAGAGAGAGAAGAAAATCGACATCAAGCTAAGAAGACCAAGACATCCCCTCCACACAAGAAACCAAAACACAATCAAGCCGACCAAGCACTGAACATCCATTGCCCAACCCAACACGCACCTGACGCTTGACCTGACGCTAGCCTGGCTTTGTCTTGTCGCCTCCCTGCCGCGTCCGGGCGAGTTGCTGTTGCTGCCTCCATCTTATAATCCCTCACGCAAGCGGTGTTTAGCCACTGCATCTGTTCTCTCCTCCTAAAATTCACTTCAATCCTCCCTTTACTCTTCTCCTGAACCTCCTTCCCCCCTGTCACTAGCATTTTCGATCGATCGGCGAAGCCACACCAGGACCACCTGTAGTAGCAACCACAACAACATGACTGGACGAGGCAAAGGAGGCAAGGGACTTGGAAAGGGTGGCGCCAAGCGTCATCGTAAGGTGCTTCGTGACAACATCCAGGGTATCACCAAGCCCGCCATTCGTCGTCTAGCTCGGCGTGGAGGTGTTAAACGTATATCCGGCCTCATCTACGAGGAGACCCGCGGCGTCCTCAAGGTGTTTCTGGAGAACGTCATCCGTGACGCCGTCACCTACACCGAGCACGCAAAAAGGAAGACCGTCACCGCCATGGATGTGGTTTAGGCCCTGAAACGGCAGGGCCGCACCCTTTATGGTTTTGGTGGTTAATCAACCTGATGGACGGGCGCACACCACCACCACCACCACGACAAACAAATATACGGACCTAATTTTAGGTCCACATTTAAATCGCTAAAGAGTTGGTTAGACACTGAGTAAATCGTTGAAAATATATCCAATAACATGATCCTCTCTAATTCTGGACTTGTGGTATGAGTATAGGTTGTGTGTGAACGTGTTGGAACCACTTCCTAATAATTGTCAGTCAGTCAGTCAACATTCACCTAACCTCCAGGTACCTCACCTAACTTCCTGTAGCGTCACCGAACCCCACGAAATGTAACCCAATGTAGTTTATAATCTATCCTAACATGACATAACATAACCACGCACTATATTACTTCGGTAAGAGTAATGAGTTTTAATACGCAAAGTTGCAGTTAGCATTCATTCATACATACATACATACATACATACATACATACATACATAACATGCTAGTGGCAGGGGGGATTGAAGTGAATTTTAGGAGGATAGAATAGGTGCAGTGGCTAAACAGCGCTTGCGTGAGGGACTTTAAGCAGCAACTCGCCTGGATGCGGCAGGATAGAGTCAGGTCAAGCGTCCGGTGCATGTTGGGTTCCGCCATGGTTTCTCAGTGCTTGGTCGGCTTGATTGTGTGTGTTGTTTTCTTGTTTGGAGGAAATGTCTTGGTATTCTTCTTCTTAGCTTGAAGTTGATTTTCTTCTAACTCTTCTCCTCTTGTTGTTCGTCTTCCTCGTGTCTGCTATCATTCTGTAAAGACTCTATATATGTATGTAGGTATGAGTGAGTAACAGTTGCCGGTTACAGTGATACTTCATATTCGCTGGTGTTGTACTGTATGGCTTCGGTATTTCTTAATATACAAACGGCACCGTTAGGGGATTGAGGTATTTAAAAACCAGCCTACATTACTTATATATAGAAATAAATAATGTGGCTTGGACAATAATGACGACTACTCTCTCCTACCTAACCCAAACAAGGGCTTTTCGAAAGTATACATTGGACACAATTGACTTAGTACATACATTGGTGGTTTAACAAAAGCCCTCATTAGAGAAAGGTGAAGGAGCACACAGTGAACATACAGATTAATGTTTGCACGCATAGATCATGTAAGGTGAGGTGTTGAACACAAGACACGTAGTGTAGTAACTCCCTCACAGATGGCGTTATGAGGGGCCTGATGATGTAGCAGTTACCTCACAGATGGTGTTATGAGGAACTTCACATGATGATGCTGTAGCAAAACATTCACTACGTGGTGTCGTAGCATCTTGGGGACACCACGTGGTCCACATGACTCACTCATTCAAGTGGGTGAGGTGTGGTCCCAGGCCTCTCTATCGTGGAGTCTCAGGGGAAGTATAACCGGGTACCTGGGACCTCACTGTGTGCAGGTGGTTAGCTAGCTTGGGTAAGACTCAACTGCCGAGTTGTTTTTCACTGAGTTAAGCACTGTTCACCACTATTCATCACTGGTTCCATTCCTTTGCCAAATGAGATAGTACCGTATGGCAAGAACTTGTTGATAGTCGGCTGGGGAGGAGGGTTCAGGGGAGTGAGTTGGTATGGGCCAACATATAAATAATAATAATAATAATAATAATAATTAACGGTTTATTGAAAGAGCTTGGCAGCCAGAAGACTGAAAATATACAGTTACATATTTGGGGAATGGGTTACGAATTACAAATAATATACAAGTAACATGAGTGACACAAATAAGACATATAATAACTAGCTGGGGAAAAGCTCAAACTACAGTTCATTTCAACATAGTGACAGTGCAAGGAGTAGTGTTTACTGGGAGTGAGTACACTGATTTATTACAAGTTATCGATAATTTTTACAATGGTTGGGACTGGGCTGTTCTTATAGAGATCAGTTCGTGCACGTATGGGCTGGAGGCGGTTGTGGTGTCGAAGAGCAATTCTCGGACTAGGGATCTCAGGTGGTAGTAGGAGCCGGTGTCGGGGATGGTGTAGAAGCTTCTTACCAAATTTGCAGATGAGGTCGTGGTGATGGTCAGTGAGAGTCTAAAGGGTCGGTCAGTGTGTTGAGCGCTTCTTGATATGTGGAGTAGGAAGGGTAGAGAATAATCTTGCATGGCCTCTTTTGCACTTTTTCTAGGTGTTTACGTTGTGTGGCATTTAGGGAGGAAGACCAGGTGGAGGAGGCATAGGTGAGCTTGGGGAGTATGAATGTTGTGTAAACACTGAGGAGCTCGTGTGCAGGAACACCGAGGGACTTGAGTCGGCGTAGGAGGTGGAGACAGAAACTGGAGGATTTGATAACTTCACTGACGTGTGGTTTCTAATTTAGTTTGTTGTCTATATGTATGTGTGTGTGTGTGTGTATATACTACTGTACTTTTTAGATCCTCCTACGCAACCTAACCTATTATAGTTAAGTATAGTAGGCTATACACTATTTTGTTAGTATGTGTTATAAAATGTAATTGCATGTTATTATTATTAATATTATTATTATTAATATTATTATTATTCTTATTATTATTAGTATTATTATTATTATTATTATTATTTTTATTATTGTTATTATTATTACATACTAATATAATACTAAGTTGCCCACCAGATTTCCTCAGAGATGGGAGGAGCACATTGGCGGCGGTGTTGTTTATACTCCGCCCGATTACTGATTCCTATTCACCGAGCCAGAGCTGGCGGGCGGCGTGTTATGTGCCACGTTTTGTTTCCCATTGGGCGTACCGCTCAGCTGGGGAGTTGGAGATTTCATAAAAAGAAAGTTTGAGTGGAGAGCACACCTTTTCCTTCACATACAGTTATCTTAGACCATCTACTAGTATAATAGTTTGCACAAAAATACTCTACACTCTTTATAGGTTATTGTTATGTTGTTGTTTTTTTTTTTACTTCTCATCAGATTGTGCATTCAACTAATATACACTAATAGTGTGTTTATTATTATGTTTTATAGTATTATTTCGTAAAATATTGGGTAACACAATTATAGTCACTAGTATAGTCTATTATATTATTGTGGTTTATAGCAGTTTGTGGTCTAATAGTATCATGCTTTATGAGTGGTGTTCTATGTAGTGATGATTAGGCAATAAAATATGCTTTGGGTGTTTATAGCAGTTTGTGGTCTACTAGTATCATGCTTTATGGGTGGTGTTCTATGTAGTGATGATTAGGCCATAAAATATGCTTTTGGTTTATTGCTAACAAAATATACTTTGCTCTACAGCTGTAGTGCAATACATGGTGAAACTTACATACACCGTTAATAAAGTATTGATGGAAGAAGAAGTAAGAGGAAGAATTGTGGAGGTAATGAACAGTGAGACAATGTATAGCCTCCGGGATGGCGGCAGCGTTTCTGTTATTAATATATAATAAGACAATAGGAAAATATGTTGTTGTCTCTACCTGTATTATTACCTTTGCGATAGCATGGTTAAATTTGGGGAGGACAGAGGAAGGAGCAGGAGGTTAGGAAGGGATTTGTAGTGGGAGAGATAGTGTCTGTGATCCTCGGATCACCACTCCTCGGATTATGTCAGTTCAAGTTTAGAAGCTCAATCAACTTTCCCTGATTACGAATTGGCAACCTTTCGATTTACAACAGGTACCTACTTACTGCTACAGTAGGGAGGTGAACAGGGACCAAGGGGGCTAGGAAGAGTGTCCAAACAACTTGCTCCTGCCTGCCTGTGTGATGTAGTCGTGGCCAGAATTAGGTTAGGATACAGACACATCTGGCTAGTTAGTAACGCTGTACCCATACCGGAACACTCAGCATGTAAACTTGGTGATACACCTTTAAAGCACTACTATATTATTGAATGTGACACTGTCAAAGACTTCAGGCCACCTCACTTATTGTATCTTGAACTATGTCATTACTTCATTGAGGACATTACATTCTTGCTCTTTATCCCAAATTGGCTAGCTAGCCCACACTGATTAGTCTACAATTACAATATGACTCCAATGTATGCTGCTGCTAAATGTGTACTGTCAATGAACCAGACTGAAAATAAGGTTGCCTCCCTTGCTGCTGCTGCTGCTGCTGCTGCTGCTGCTTCTTGCGCCCTTCTAAGTCCCGTTTAAGTCCCCCACCCCAGGCCCCCGCAGTACCCCTTCACATCTACACCATTCAAAAACATTTACACTCAATTTGCACAGAGTGTTATCCTGCAAAACGTTGATGTCGTATATTTCTCTCTTTAAGTGATATCCTGTGGCTCCGAAAGGAGCCTGTTTGGTTAGGTTGTCTTGTGTGAACGAACCTTGGGTTCTTATTTCTTCTCTGTCTTCTTGGGGAGGAGCACAGCTTGGATGTTAGGAAGGACACCCCCTTGGGCAATGGTGACTCCAGACAGGAGCTTGTTCAGCTCCTCGTCATTGCGAATGGCAAGCTGAAGATGACGCGGGATAATGCAGGTCTTCTTGTTGTCGCGGGCGGCGTTACCGGCCAGCTCGAGCACTTCTGCTGCCAGGTACTCCATGACGGCTGCAAGGTACACAGGTGCACCTGCACCAACACGCTCAGCATAGTTGCCTTTACGCAAGAGACGGTGGATCCTACCCACGGGGAACTGGAGTCCGGCCCTGCTAGAACGGGACTTTGACTTGCCCTTCACCTTGCCTCCCTTGCCGCGTCCTGACATGTTGCTGCTGCTGCTTTTCGTGATAGGAGTTAAATTTCCGCCCGCCACCTTGGTCTTTTATACCAAGCTCAGGATCAGGCCAGGTGGCCGTCTCGCGGACACAACCAATGTAAGAGAGCCGTAGCTGCAGCCAGTCTGATCCTGAGCGGCCCGCTCGGTATATAAGGAAAAGTTAGTCGGGCCAGTTTTCAATTCTCTCGCTCCGCGCCACGAGTAACTGTGCCGCCATGCCTCCCAAAACTTCCGGAAAGGCTGCCAAGAAGGCTGGAAAGGCCCAGAAGGCCATTGCCAAGGGTGACAAGAAGAAGCGCAGGAGGAAGGAAAGCTACAGCATCTACATCTACAAGGTACTGAAGCAAGTGCACCCCGACACAGGAGTCTCCTCCAAAGCTATGTCCATCATGAACTCTTTCGTGAACGACATCTTCGAGCGCATCGCTGCCGAAGCTTCCCGCCTGGCGCACTACAACAAACGCTCCACCATTACAAGTCGGGAAATCCAGACAGCTGTCCGACTCTTGCTGCCCGGTGAACTGGCCAAGCATGCCGTGTCTGAGGGCACCAAGGCTGTCACCAAGTACACCTCTTCCAAGTAAGAGGTTACTTGTGCACAACAAACACGCCATCCCACTACTACAACTTAATCGGCTCCTTCGGAGCCACAGTTACATGTTAAAGAGACAGTTACCGACAGTGATATATTGAGAGGGAAATAAATAAAAAAAATTATAATAATCTGCATTCTCTATTGGCGTAGAAACAGGACTAAATCGAAACATTATAAATAAATAAATAAATTCTGCGTGGAGTACTTTTACACCCACTGCAAAGTGACATACATGGAGTGTGTTTGGGTTTCATTTCTTGTTTGCAGCACGCCTATTTCATGTAAACAATTCATTTTATTTTATTTTATTGAATTTTCTTTTATTTTAGTTATTTATTTACTTACTTATTCTTTATATATTAATTTGTTACTAGCTCTTGTTTGTTGCACCCACCCACCTCCCGAATTGATGACCTACTATACATTCGTGCCTGCACGACTATTACCAACTTACCGTTAGGCGATTTGGGTAACCGAAATTAACGCTCTCCTACCACCAACCATTTCGATTGTCATGAAAATTATCTTCAGAACAGTTCTTTGGCCCTGAGAAGGGCCGAGTTATAGATGTCTGGTAGGTTTTGTTGTGCTTTTTCTTTTTCCCCAAGGAAGAGGACTTAAGCACGCTCTCCGCGGATGCGCCGGGCCAGCTGGATGTCCTTGGGCATGATGGTAACGCGCTTGGCGTGAATGGCACACAGGTTGGTGTCCTCGAAAAGACCCACCAGGTAAGCCTCAGAGGCTTCCTGCAGAGCCATGACGGCGGACGACTGGAAGCGCAGGTCAGTCTTGAAATCCTGGGCGATCTCACGCACCAGGCGCTGGAAGGGCAGCTTCCTGATGAGTAGCTCTGTGCTCTTCTGGTAACGACGGATCTCACGAAGGGCGACGGTTCCGGGCCTGTAACGATGGGGCTTCTTGACACCACCGGTGGCTGGGGCGGACTTGCGAGCTGCCTTGGTGGCAAGCTGCTTCCGTGGAGCCTTGCCTCCAGTGGACTTGCGGGCAGTCTGTTTAGTACGGGCCATCTCGACGACGAAATAGTCAATACGGGCGGCCCGGCAGGCGGGCGGGCTTATATACAGGCATTCTCCACCTCAGTGGCCACCTCATTGGCCACGAGTGCCGCATGCGTCATCCGCAAGCTACGCCCCACCTCCAAGAGGGAGGGACGGCCTTGGATGAACGATACTACCGCTGCGTCCACAGCACGCCACCTACTCCCACCAAACCGTGGGCGAAGCCACACCAGGACCACCTGTAGTAGCAACCACAACAACATGACTGGACGAGGCAAAGGAGGCAAGGGACTTGGAAAGGGTGGCGCCAAGCGTCATCGTAAGGTGCTTCGTGACAGCATCCAGGGTATCACCAAGCCCGCCATTCGTCGTCTAGCTCGGCGTGGAGGTGTTAAACGTATATCCGGCCTTATCTACGAGGAGACCCGCGGCGTCCTCAAGGTGTTTCTGGAGAACGTCATCCGTGACGCCGTCACCTACACCGAGCACGCAAAAAGGAAGACCGTCACCGCCATGGATGTGGTGTATGCCCTGAAACGGCAGGGCCGCACCCTTTATGGTTTTGGTGGTTAATCAACCTGATGGACGGGCGCACACCACCACCACCACCACGACAAACAAATATACGGACCTAATTTTAGGTCCACATTTAAATCGCTAAAGAGTTGGTTAGACACTGAGTAAATCGTTGAAAATATATCCAATAACATGATCCTCTCTAATTCTGGACTTGTGGTATGAGTATAGGTTGTGTGTGAACGTGTTGGAACCACTTCCTAATAATTGTCAGTCAGTCAGTCAACATTCACCTAACCTCAAGGTACCTCACCTAACTTCCTGTAGCGTCACCGAACCTCACGAAATGTAACCCAATGTAGTTTATAATCTATCCTAACATGACATAACATAACCACGCACTATATTACTTCGGTAAGAGTAATGAGTTTTAATACGCAAAGTTGCAGTTAGCATTCATTCATACATACATACATACATACATACATACATACATACATACATACATACATAACATGCTAGTGGCAGGGGGGGATTGAAGTGAATTTTAGGAGGATAGAATAGGTGCAGTGGCTAAACAGCGCTTGCGTGAGGGACTTTAAGCAACAACTCGCCTGGATGCGGCAGGATAGAGTCAGGTCAAGCGTCCGGTGCATGTTGGGTTCCGCCATGGTTTCTCAGTGTTTGGTCGGCTTGATTGTGTGTGTTGTTTTCTTGTTTGGAGGAAATGTCTTGGTATTCTTCTTCTTAGCTTGAAGTTGATTTTCTTCTAACTCTTCTCCTCTTGTTGTTCGTCTTCCTCGTGTATGCTATCATTCTGTAAAGACTCTATATATGTATGTAGGTATGAGTGAGTAACAGTTGCCGGTTACAGTGATACTTCATATTCGCTGGTGTTGTACTGTATGGCTTCGGTATTTCTTAATATACAAACGGCACCGTTAGGGGATTGAGGTATTTAAAAACCAGCCTACATTACTTATATATAGAAATAAATAATGTGGCTTGGACAATAATGACGACTACTCTCTCCTACCTAACCCAAACAAGGGCTTTTCGAAAGTATACATTGGACACAATTGACTTAGTACATACATTGGTGGTTTAACAAAAGCCCTCATTAGAGAAAGGTGAAGGAGCACACAGTGAACATACAGATTAATGTTTGCACGCATAGATCATGTAGGGTGAGGTGTTGAACACCAGACACGTAGTGTAGTAACTCCCTCACAGATGGCGTTATGAGGGGCCTGATGAGGTAGCAGTTACCTCACAGATGGTGTTATGAGGAAATTCACATGATGATGCTGTAGCAAAACATTCACTACGTGGTGTCGTAGCATCTTGGGGACACCACGTGGTCGACATGACTCACTCATTCAAGTGGGTGAGGTGTGGTCCCAGGCCTCTCTATCGTGGAGTCTCAGGGGAAGTATAACTGGGTACCTGGGACCTCACTGTGTGAAGGTGGTTAGCTAGCTTGGGTAAGACTCAACTGCCGAGTTGTTTTTCACTGAGTTAAGCACTGTTCACCACTATTCATCACTGGTTCCATTCCTTTGCCAAATGAGGTAGTACCTTATGGCAAGAACTTGTTGATAGTCCGGTGGGGAGGAGGGTTCAGGGGAGTGAGTTGGTATGGGCCAACATATAAATAATAATAATAATAATAATAATAATTAACGGTTTATTGAAAGTGCTTGGCAGCCAGAAGGCTGAAAATATACAGTTACATATTTGGGGAATGGGTTACGAATTACAAATAATATACAAGTAACATGAGTGACACAAATAAGACATATAATAACTAGCTGGGGAAAAGCTCAAACTACAGTTCATTTCAACATAGTGACAGTGCAAGGAGTAGTGTTTACTGGGAGTGAGTACACTGATTTATTACAAGTTATCGATAATTTTTACAATGGTTGGGACTGGGCTGTTCTTATAGCGATCAGTTCGTGCACGTATGGGCTGGATGCGGTTGTGGTGTCGAAGAGCAATTCTCGGACTAGGGATCTCAGATGGTAGTAGGAGCCGGTGTAGAAGCTTCTTACCAAATTGGCAGATGAGGTCGTGGTGATGGTCAGTGAGAGTCTAAAGGGTCGGGCAGTGTGTTGAGCGCTTCTTGATATGTGGAGTAGGAAGGGGAGAGAATAATCTTGCATGGCCTCTTTTGCACTTTTTCTAGGTGTTTACGTTGTGTGGCATTTAGGGAGGAAGACCAGGTGAGCTTGGGAAGTATGAATGTTGTGTAAACACTGAGGAGCTCGTGTGCAGGAACACCGAGGGACTTGAGTCGGCGTAGGAGGTGGAGACGGAAACTGGAGGATTTGATAACTTCACTGACGTGTGGTTTCTAATTTAGTTTGTTGTCTATATGTATGTGTGTGTGTGTGTGTGTGTGTGTGTGTGTGTGTGTGTGTGTGTGTGTATACTACTGTACTTTTTAGATCCTCCTACGCAACCTAACCTATTATAGTTAAGTATAGTAGGCTATACACTATTTTGTTAGTATGTGTTATAAAATGAAATTGCATGTTATTATTATTAATATTATTATTATTAATATTATTATTATTATTATTATTAGTAGTAGTATTATTATTATTATTATTGTTATTATTATTACATGCTAATATAATACAAAGTTGCCCTCCAGATTTCCTCAGAGATGGGAGGAGCACATTGGCGGCGGTGTTGTTTATACTCCGCCCGATTACTGATTCCTATTCACCGAGCCAGAGCTGGCGGGCGGCGTGTTATGTGCCACGTTTTGTTTCCCATTGGGCGTACCGCTCAGCTGGGGAGTAGGAGATTTCATAAAAAGAAAGTTTGAGTGGAGAGCACACCTTTTCCTTCACATACAGTTATCTTAGACCATCTACTAGTATAATAGTTTGCACAAAAATACTCTACACTCTTTCTAGGTTATTGCTATGTTTTTTTGTTTTTTTTTGACTTCTCATCAGATTGTGCATTCAACTAATATACACTATTAGTGTGTTTATTATTATGTTTTATAGTATTATTTCGTATAATATTGGGTAACACAATTAGAGTCACTAGTATAGTATATTATTGGGGTTTATAGCAGTTTGTGGTCTAATAGTATCATGCTTTATGAGTGGTGTTCTATGTAGTGATGATTAGGCAATAAAATATGCTTTGGGTGTTTATAGCAGTTTGTGGTCTACTAGTATCATGCTTTATGGGTGGTGTTCTATGTAGTGATGATTAGGCCATAAAATATGCTTTGGGTTTATTGCTAACAAAATATACTTTGCTCTACCGCTGTAGTGCAAAACATGGTGAAACTTACATACACCGTTAATAAAGTATTGATGGAAGAAG
>NW_024750995.1:0-45813 GCF_018991925.1 Homarus americanus
TATACTCGATCAGGGGCCTTGGTTATACTCGTTCAAGCGCCTTTGTTATATTCGATCAGGGGCATTTGTTATACTCGACCAGGGGACTTTGTTATACTCGATCAGGGGCCTTTGTTAAACTCGACCAGGGGCCTTTGTTATACTCGATCAACGGGCATTGTTATACTCGATCTGGGAACTTTGTTATACTCGATCAGGGGCCTTTGATATAATCGTGCAGGGGACTTTGTTACACTCGTTCACGTGACTTTGTTCTCCTCGATTAGGGGACTTTGTAATACTCGATCAGGGGACTTTGCTATATTCGATGAGGGGTCTTTGTTATACTCGACCATGGGACTTTGTTATACTCGATGAGGAGCCTTTGTTATACTCGATCAAGGGCCCTTGTTATACCCGATCAGGGGGCTTTGTTATACTCGATGAGGGGACTTTGTTATACTCGATCAGGGGATTCTGTAATACTCGATGAGGGGACTTTGTTATATTCGATGAGGGGACTTTGTTATATTCGACCATGGGACTTTGTTATACTCGATGAGGAGCCTTTGTTATACTCGATGAGGGGCCCTTGTTATACTCGATCAGGGGACTTTGTTATACTCGATGAGGGGACTTTGTTATACTCGATCAGGGGACTCTGTAATACTCGATCAGGGGACTTTGTTATACTCGATCAGGGGCATTTGTTATACTCGATCAGGGGACTTTGTTATATTCGATAAGGGGACTTTGTTATACTGGATCATGGGACTTTGTTATACTCGATTAGGGGCCTTTGTTATACTCGATGAGGGGAAGCTGTTATACTCGATCAAGGGACTCTGTAATACTCGATCAGGGGACTTTGTTATACTCGATCAGTGGCCTTTGTTATACTCTTTTAGAGGCCTTTGTTATACTCGAACAGGGGCCCTTGTTCAACTCGATCAAAGGCCTTTGTTATTCTCGATTAGAGGACTTTGTTAAACTCGATGAGGAGACTTTGTTATACTCGATCAGGGGAGTTCTTTATACTCGATCAGGGGACTTTGTTTACTCGATCAGGGGGCTTTGTTATACTCGATCAGGGGACTTCGTTATACTCGATCAGGGGCCTTTGTTATTCTCGATCAGGGGCCTTTGTTATACTCGATCACGGGACTTTGTTATACTCGGCCAGGGGTCTTTGTTATACTCATTCAGGGGCCTTTGTTATACTTGATCAGGGGGCTTTGTTATACTCGATCAGGGGACTTTGTTATTCTCGATCAGGGGGACTTTGTTATACCCCATCAGGGGGCTTTGTCATTCTCGATCAGGGGACATTGTTTTACTCGATCAGGGGGCTTTGTTATACTCGATCAGGGGAGTTTGTTTTACTCGATCAGGGGCTTTGTTATACTCGATCGGGGACTTTGTTATACTCGATTAGAGGAACTGTTATTCTCGACAGGGGTCTTTGTTATACTCGATCAGGGGCCTTTGTTATACTTGATGAGGGCTTTGTTATGCTCGATCATGGGAATTTATTCTGTTGATTTTTATTGCTCCTCGATCAGGGGCTTTGTTATACTCGATCAGGAACTTTGTTATACTCGATCAGGGCGCGGTTATACTCGTTCAGGCGCCTTTGTTATATTCGATCAGGGGCCTTTGTTATACTCGACCAGGGGACTTTGTTATACTCGATCAGGGGCCTTTGTTAAACTCGATCAGGGCCTTTGTTATACTCAATCAGGGGACTTTGTTTTACTCGATCAGGAAACTTTGTTATACTCGATCAGTAGCCTTTGTTATAATCGTGCAGGGGACTTTGTTACACTCGATCACGGACTTTGTTCTCCTCGATCAGGGGACTTTGTAATACTCGATCATGGGACTTTGTTTTATTCGATGAGGGGACTTTGCTATACTCGACCATGGGACTTTGTTATACTCGATGAGGGGCCCTTGTTATACCCGATGAGGGGACTTTGTTATACTCGATCAGGGGACTTTGTTATACTCGATCAGGGGACTCTTTAATAGTCGATCAGGGGACTTTGTTATACTTGATCAGGGGCCTTTGTTATACTCGATTAGGGGACTTTGTTATATTCGATAAGGGGACTTTGTTATACTGGATCATGGGACTTTGTTATACTCGATGAGGGGCCTTTGTTATACTCGATGAGGGGACTCTGTTATACTCGATCAAGGGACTCTGTAATACTCGATCAGGGGACTTTGTTATACTCGATCAGTGGCCTTTGTTATACTTTTTGAGAGGCCTTTGTTATACTCGAACAGGGGCCTTTGTTAAACTCGATCAAAGGCCTTTGTTATTCTCGATTAGAGGACTTTGTTAAACTCGATGAGGAGACTTTGTTATACTCGATCAGGGGAGTTCTTTATACTCGATCAGGGGACTTTGTTTTACTCGATCATAGAACTTTTATACTCGATCAGGAGCACTATTATCGATCCGATTGCTGTTATACTCGATCAGAGGCCTTTTGTTATGCTCGGTGAGGGACTTTGTTATACTCGATCAGGGGACTTGTTATACTTCATTTGGGATACTGTTATACTTGATCAGGGGCTGTTATACTCGATCAGGGACTTGTTATTCTCGATCAGGGGACTTTGTTATACCCATCAGAGAACTTTGTCATTCTCGATCGAAGTTTTGCCTCGATCAGGGGGCTTTGTTATACTCGATCAGGGGAGTTTGTTTTACTCGATCAGGGGGCTTTGTTATACTCGATCAGGGGACTTTGTTATACTCGATTAGGGAACTTTGTTATTCTCGACCAGGGGTCTTTCTTATACTCGATCAGGGGCCTTTGTTATACTTGATGAGGGGGCTTTGTTATACTCGATCATGGGAATTTGTTATTCTCGATGAGGGGTACATTGTTATACTCGATCAGGGGGCTTTGTTATACTCGATCAGGGAACTTTGTTATACTCGATCAGGGGCCTTGGTTATACTCGTTCAGGCGCCTTTGTTATATTCGATCAGGGGCATTTGTTATACTCGACCAGGGGACTTTGTTATTCTCGATCAGGGGCATTTGTTAAACTCGATCAGGGGCCTTTGTTATACTCGATCAACGGGCATTGTTATACTCGATCTGGGAACTTTGTTATACTCAATCAGGGGCCTTTGATATAATCGTGCAGGGGACTTTGTTACACTCGATCACGTGACTTTGTTCTCATCGATCAGGGGACTTTGTAATACTCGATCAGGGGACTTTGTTATATTCGATGAGGGGTCTTTGTTATACTCGACCATGGGACTTTGTTATACTCGATGAGGAGCCTTTGTTATACTCGATCAAGGGCCCCTGTTATACCCGATCAGGGGGCTTTGTTATACTCGATGAGGGGACTTTGTTATACTCGATCAGGGGACTCTGTAATACTCGATGAGGGGACTTTGTTATATTCGATGAGGGGACTTTGTTATATTCGACCATGGGACTTTGTTATACTCAATGAGGAGCCTTTGTTATACTCGATGAGGGGCCCTTGTTATACTCGATCAGGGGAATTTGTTATACTCGATGAGGGGACTTTGTTATACTCGATCAGGGGACTCTGTAATACTCGATCAGGGGACTTTGTTATACTCGATCAGGGGCATTTGTTATACTCGATCAGGGGACTTTGTTATATTCGAAAAGGGGACTTTGTTATACTGGATCATGGGACTTTGTTATACTCGATTAGGGGCCTTTGTTATACTCGATGAGGGGACTCTGTTGTACTCGATCAAGGGACTCTGTAATACTCGATCAGGGGACTTTGTTATACTCGATCAGTGGCCTTTGTCATACTCTTTTAGAGGCCTTTGTTATACTCGAACAGGGGCCCTTGTTCAACTCGATCAAAGGCCTTTGTTATTCTCGATTAGAGGACTTTGTTAAACTCGATGAGGAGACTTTGTTATACTCGATCAGGGGAGTTGTTTATACTCGATTAGGGGACTTTGTTTTACTCGATCATGGGGCTTTGTTATACTCGATCAGGGCACTTTATTATACTCGATCAGGGGCCTTTGTTATACTCGATCAGGGGCCTTTGTTATACTCGATCAGGGGACTTTGTTATACGATCAGGGGACTTTGTTATACTCTTTTGGAGGCCTTTGTTATACTCGAACAGGGGCCTTTGTTAAACTCATACAACGGCCTTTGTTATTCTCGATTAGAGGACTTTGTTAAACTCGATGAGGAGACTTAGTTATACTCGATCAGGGGAGTTCATTATACTCGATCAGGGGACTTTGTTTTATTCGATCAGGGGGCTTTGTTTTACTCGATCAGGGGCCTTTGATATAATCGTGCAGGGGACTTTGTTACACTCGATCAGGTGACTTTGTTCTCCTCGATCAGGGGACTTTGTAATACTCGATCAGGGGACTTTGTTATATTCGATGAGGGGTCTTTGTTATACTTGACCATGGGACTTTGTTATACTCGATGAGGAGCCTTTGTTATACTCGATCAAGGGCCCTTGTTATACCCGATCAGGGGGCTTTGTTATACTCGATGAGGGGACTTTGTTATACTCGATCAGAGGACTCTGTAATACTCGGTGAGGGGACTTTGTTATACTCGATTAGGGGCCTTTGTTATACTCGATCAGGGGACTTTGTTATATTCGATAAGGGGACTTTGTTATACTGGATCATGGGACTTTGTTTTACTCGATGAGGGGCCTTTGTTATACTTGATGAGGGGACTCTGTTATACTCGATCAAGGGACTCTGTAATACTCGATCAGGGGACTTTGTTATACTCGATCAGTGGCCTTTGTTATACGATTTTGGAGGCCTTTGTTATACTCGAACAGGGGCCTTTGTTAAACTCGTACAACGGCCTTTGTTATTCTCGATTAGAGGACTTTGTTAAACTCGATGAGGAGACTTTGTTATACTCGATCAGGGGAGTTCTTTATACTCGATCAGGGGACTTTGTTTTACTCGATCATGGGGCTTTGTTATAATCGATCAGGGTACTTTGTTATACTCGATCAGGGGCCTTTGTTATACTCGATCAGGGGCCTTTGTTATACTCGATCAGGGGACTTTGTTATACTCGACCAGGGGTCTTTGTTATACTCATTTTGGGGCCTTTGTTATACTTGATAAGGGGGCTTTGTTATACTCGATCAGGGGACTTTGTTATTCTCGATCAGGGGGACTTTGTTATACCCCATCAGGGGGACTTTGTCATTCTCGATCAGGGGACATTGTTTTTACCCCATCAGGGGGCTTTGTTATACTCGATCAGGGGACTTTGTTATACTCGATCAGGGGCCTTTTTTATACTCGATCAGGGGCCTTTGTTATACTCGATTAGGGAACTTTGTTATACTCGACCAGGGGTATTTGTTATACTCGATCAGGGGCATTTGTTATACTTGATGAGGGGGCTTTGTTATACTCGATCATGGGAATTTGTTATTCTCGATGAGGGGTACTTTGTTATACTCGATCAGGGGGCTTTGTTATACTCGATCAGGGAACTTTGTTATACTCGATCAGGGGCCTTGGTTATACTCGTTCAGGCGCCTTTGTTATATTCGATCAGGGGCATTTGTTATACTCGATCAGGGGCCTTTGTTAAACTCGATCAGGGGCCTTTGTTATACTCGATCAACGGGCATTGTTATACTCCGATCTGGGAACTTTGTTATACTCGATCAGGGGCCTTTGATATAATCGTGCAGGGGACTTTGTTACACTCGATCACGTGACTTTGTTCTCATCGATCAGGGGACTTTGTAATACTCGATCAGGGGACTTTGTTATATTCGATGAGGGGTCTTTGTTATACTCGACCATGGGACTTTGTTATACTCGATGAGGAGCCTTTGTTATACTCGATCAAGGGCCCCTGTTATACCCGATCAGGGGGCTTTGTTATACTCGATGAGGGGACTTTGTTATACTCGATCAGGGGACTCTGTAATACTCGATGAGGGGACTTTGTTATATTCGATGAGGGGACTTTGTTATATTCGACCATGGGACTTTGTTATACTCAATGAGGAGCCTTTGTTATACTCGATGAGGGGCCCTTGTTATACTCGATCAGGGGAATTTGTTATACTCGATGAGGGGACTTTGTTATACTCGATCAGGGGACTCTGTAATACTCGATCAGGGGACTTTGTTATACTCGATCAGGGGCATTTGTTATACTCGATCAGGGGACTTTGTTATATTCGAAAAGGGGACTTTGTTATACTGGATCATGGGACTTTGTTATACTCGATTAGGGGCCTTTGTTATACTCGATGAGGGGACTCTGTTGTACTCGATCAAGGGACTCTGTAATACTCGATCAGGGGACTTTGTTATACTCGATCAGTGGCCTTTGTCATACTCTTTTAGAGGCCTTTGTTATACTCGAACAGGGGCCCTTGTTCAACTCGATCAAAGGCCTTTGTTATTCTCGATTAGAGGACTTTGTTAAACTCGATGAGGAGACTTTGTTATACTCGATCAGGGGAGTTGTTTATACTCGATTAGGGGACTTTGTTTTACTCGATCATGGGGCTTTGTTATACTCGATCAGGGCACTTTATTATACTCGATCAGGGGCCTTTGTTATACTCGATCAGGGGCCTTTGTTATACTCGATCAGGGGACTTTGTTATACTCGATCAGGGGACTTTGTTATACTCTTTTGGAGGCCTTTGTTATACTCGAACAGGGGCCTTTGTTAAACTCATACAACGGCCTTTGTTATTCTCGATTAGAGGACTTTGTTAAACTCGATGAGGAGACTTAGTTATACTCGATCAGGGGAGTTCATTATACTCGATCAGGGGACTTTGTTTTACTCGATCAGGGGGCTTTGTTTTACTCGATCAGGGGCCTTTGATATAATCGTGCAGGGGACTTTGTTACACTCGATCAGGTGACTTTGTTCTCCTCGATCAGGGGACTTTGTAATACTCGATCAGGGGACTTTGTTATATTCGATGAGGGGTCTTTGTTATACTCGACCATGGGACTTTGTTATACTCGATGAGGATCCTTTGTTATACTCGATCAAGGGCCCTTGTTATACCCGTTCAGGGGGCTTTGTTATACTCGATGAGGGGACTTTGTTATACTCGATCAGGGGACTCTGTAATACTCGGTGAGGGGACTTTGTTATACTCGATTAGGGGCCTTTGTTATACTCGATCAGGGGACTTTGTTATATTCGATAAGGGGACTTTGTTATACTGGATCATGGGACTTTGTTTTACTCGATGAGGGGCCTTTGTTATACTTGATGAGGGGACTCTGTTATACTCGATCTAGGGACTCTGTAATACTCGATCAGGGGACTTTGTTATACTCGATCAGTGGCCTTTGTTATACGATTTTGGAGGCTTTTGTTATACTCGAACAGGGGCCTTTGTTAAACTCGTACAACGGCCTTTGTTATTCTCGAATAGAGGTCTTTGTTAAACTCGATGAGGAGACTTTGTTATACTCGATCAGGGGAGTTCTTTATACTCGATCAGGGGACTTTGTTTTACTCGATCAGGGGGCTTTGTTATACTCGATCAGGGGACTTTGTTATACTCGATCAGGGAACTTTGTTATACTCGATCAAAGGCCTTTGTTATTCTCGATTTGCGGACTTTGTTAAACTCGATCAGGAGATTCTCGGTTATACCGATCAGGAGTTTGTTATACCCGGGATCAGGGAATTTGTTTTACCTGATCAGCTTTGGTTATACTCGGATCAGGGACCTTGTTATACCTCGATGAGGGCCTTTTGTTATACTCTGTCAGGGACTCTGGTTCTCCCCCGATCAGGGACCTTTGTACTACCTCTGATCAGGGACTCTTGCAATACTCCGGATCAGGGGACTTGTTTTATCTGATGAGGGACTTGTTATATTCTGGACCATGGACTTTTATATATACTCTCGATGAGAGCCTTTTTGTTATACTCGGACCAAAGGGCCCTTCTTATACTCGATTAGGGACTTTGTTATACTCGATGAGGGGATTCTGTTATACTCGGATCAGGGAACTTGTTCTCCCCCGATCAGGGACTTTGTAATACCTGCTGAGGGACTTTTGTTATATTCGATGAGGGGACTTTGTTATATTCGACCATGGGACTTTGTTATACTCGATGAGGAGCCTTTGTTATACTCGATCAGGGGCCCTTGTTATACTCGATCAGGGGACTTTGTTATACTCGATGAGGGGACTTTGTTATACTCGATCAGGGGACTCTGTAATGCTCGATCAGGGGACTTTGTTATACTCGATCAGGGGCATTTGCTATACTCGATCAGGGGACTTTGTTATATTCGATAAGGGGACTTTGTTATACTGGATCATGGGACTTTGTTATACTCGATTAGGGGCCTTTGTTATACTCGTTGAGGGGACTCTGTTATACTCGATCAAGGGACTCTGTAATACTCGATCAGGGGACTTTGTTATACTCGATCAGTGGCCTTTGTTATACTCTTTTAGAGGCCTTTGTTATACTCGAACAGGGGCCCTTGTTCAACTCGATCAAAGGCCTTTGTTATTCTCGATTAGAGGACTTTGTTAAACTCGATGAGGAGACTTTGTTATACTCGATCAGGGGAGTTCTTTATACTCGATCAGGGTACTTTGTTTTACTCGATCATGGGGCTTTGTTATACTCGATCAGGGCACTTTGTTATACTCGATCAGGGGCCTTTGTTATACTCGATGAGGGGCCTTTGTTATACTCGATCAGGGGACTTTGTTATACTCGATCAGGGGACTTTGTTATACTCTTTTGGAGGCCTTTGTTATACTCGAACAGGGGCCTTTGTTAAACTCATACAACGGCCTTAGTTATTCTCGATTAGAGGACTTTGTTAAACTCGATGAGGAGACTTTGTTATACTCGATCAGGGGAGTTCATTATACTCGATCAGGGGACTTTGTTTTACTCGATCAGGGGGCTTTGTTATACTCGATCAGGGGACTTTGTTATACTCGATTAGGGGCCTTTTTTATACTCGATCAGGGGTCTTTGTTATACTCGATTAGGGAACTTTGTTATACTCGATCAGGGGCCTTTGTTATACTTGAGGAGGGGGCTTTGTTATACTCGATCATGGGGATTTGTTATTCTCGATGAGGGGTACTTTGTTATACTCGATCAGGGAGCTTTGTTATACTCGATCAGGGAACTTTGTTATACTCGATCAGGGGCCTTGGTTATACTCGTTCAGGCGCCTTTGTTATATTCGATCAGGGGCATTTGTTATACTCGACCAGGGGACTTTGTTATACTCGATCAGGGGCCTTTGTTAAACTCTATCAGGGGCCTTTGTTATACTCGATCAAGGGGCATTGTTATACTCGATCTGGGAACTTTGTTATACTCGATGAGGGGTCTTTGATATAATCGTGCAGGGGACTTTGTTACACTCGATAAGGTGACTTTGTTCTCCTCGATCAGGGGACTTTGTAATACTCGATCAGGGGACTTTGTTATATTCGATGAGGGGTCTTTGTTATACTCGACCATGGGACTTTGTTATACTCGATGAGGAGCCTTTGTTATACTCGATCAAGGGCCCTTGTTATACCCGATCAGGGGACTTTGTTATACTCGATGAGGGGACTTTGTTATACTCGATTAGGGACCTTTGTTATACTCGATCAGGGGACTTTGTTATATTCGATAAGGGGACTTTGTTATACTGGATCATGGGACTCTGTTATACTCGATCAAGGGACTCTGTAATACTCGATCAGGGAACTTTGTTATACAATACTCGTTCAGGCGCCTTTGTTATATTCGATCAGGGGCCTTTGTTATATTCGATCATGGGCTTTTGTTATACTCGACCTGGGGACTTTGTTATACTCGATCAGGGGCTTTTGTTAAACTCGATCAGGGGCCTTTGTTATACTCAATCAGGGGACTTTGTTTTACTTGATCAGGGGACTTTGTTATACTCGATCAGGGGGCTTTGTTTTACTCGATCAGGAAACTTTGTTATAATCGATGAGGAGCCTTTGTTATAATCGTTGAGGGGACTTTGTTATACTCGATCAGGGGACTTTGTTATACTCGATCATGGGACTTTGTTATATTCGATAAGGGGACTCTGTTATACTCGATTAGGTGACTGTAATACTCGATCAGGGGACTTTGTTATACTCGATCAGTCGCCTTTGTTATACTCTTTTAGAGGCCTTTGTTATATTCGAACAGGGGCCTTTGTTAAACTCAATCAAAGGCCTTTGTTATTTTCGATTTGAGGACTTTGTTAAACTCGATGAGGAGAATTTGTTATGCTCGATGAGGGGAGTTTGTTATACTCGCTCAGGGGACTTTGTTTTACTCGATCAGGGGGCTTTGTTATACTCGATCAGGGAACTTTGTTATACGCGATCAGGAGCCTTTGTTATACTCGTTCAGGCGCCTTTGTTATATTCGATCAGGGGCCTTTGTTATACTCGACCAGGGGACTTTGTTATTCTCGATCAGGGGGACTTTGTTATACTCGATCAGGGGGGCTTTGTTATACTCGATCAGGGAACTTGTTATACCTGGATCAGGGCCTTGTTATACTTCTGGATCAGGGGGCTTTGTTATGCTCGATCAGGGACTTTGTTATTCTCGATCAGGGGACTTGTTATACTCGATCAGGGGGCTTTGTTATACTCGATTAGGAACTTTGTTATACTCGATCATGGGCCTTTGTTATACTCGACCCAATGTTGTTATACTTTGATCAGGGGCTTTGTTATACTCGATCAGGACTTTGTTATTCTCGATCAGGGGACTTTTGTTATACTCTCTGGATCAGGGGGGCTTTGTTATACTCGATCAGGGAACTTTGTTATACTCGATCAGGGGCCTTTGTTATACTCGACCTGGGGACTTTGTTATACGCGATCAGGGGCTTTTGTTATACTTGATGAGGGGGCTTTGTTATACTCGATCAGTGGCCTTTGTTATACTCTTTTAGAGGCCTTTGTTATACTCGAACAGGGGCCTTTGTTAAACTCGATCAAAGGCCTTTGTTATTCTCGATTTGAGGACTTTGTTAAACTCCATGAGGAGACTTTGTTATACTCGATCAGGGGAGTTTGTTATACTCGATCAGGGGACTTTGTTTTACTCGATCAGGGGGCTTTGTTATACTCGATCAGGGGACTTTGTTATACTCGATGAGGGGCCTTTGTTATACTCGATCAGGGGACTTTGTTCTCCTCGATCAGGGGACTTTTAATACTCGATCAGGGGACTTTGTTATATTCGATGAGGGGACTTTGTTATATTCGACCATGGGACTTTGTTATACTCGATAATGAGCCTTTGTTATACTCGATTAGGGGCCCTTGTTATACTCGATCAGGGGACTTTGTTATACTCGATGAGGGGACTTTGTTTTACTCGATCAGGGGACTCTGTAATACTCGATCAGGGGACTTTGTTATACTCGATGAGGGGCCTTTGTTATACTCGATGAGGGGACTCTGTTATACTCGATCAAGGACTTTGTTATACTGGATCATGGACTTGTTATAATCGTTCAGGGGACTTTGTTATACTCGATCAGAGGACTTCGATCAGGGGACTTCGTTATACTCGATCAGTGGCCTTTGTTATACTCTTTTAGAGGCCTTTGTTATGCTCGAACGGGGGCCTTTGTTAAACTCGATCAAAGGCCTTTGTTATTCTCGATTAGAGGACTTTGTTAAACTCGATGAGAAGACTTTGTTATACTCGATCAGGGGAGTTCTTTATACTCGATCAGGGGACTTTGTTTTACTCGATCATGGGGCTTTGTTATACTCGATCAGGGCACTTTGTTATACTCGATCAGGGGCCTTTGTTATACTCGATCAGGGCCCTTTGTTATACTCGATCAGGGGACTTTGTTATACTCGGCCAGGGGTCTTTGTTATACTCATTTTGGGGCCTTTGTTATACTTGATCAGTGGGCGTTGTTATTCTCGATCAGGGGGACTTTGTTATACCCCATCAGGGGGCTTGTCATTCTCGATCAGGGGACATTGTTTTACTCGATCAGGGGGCTTTGTTATACTCGATCAGGGGAGTTTGTTTTACTCGATCAGGGGGCTTTGTTATACTCGATCAGGGGACTTTGTTATACTCGATTAGGGAACTTTGTTATTCTCGACCAGGGGTCTTTCTTATACTCGATCAGGGGCCTTTGTTATACTTGATGAGGGGGCTTTGTTATACTCGATCATGGGAATTTGTTATTCTCGATGAGGGGTACATTGTTATACTCGATCAGGGGGCTTTGTTATACTCGATCAGGGAACTTTGTTATACTCGATCAGGGGCCTTGGTTATACTCGTTCAGGCGCCTTTGTTATATTCGATCAGGGGCATTTGTTATACTCGACCAGGGGACTTTGTTATTCTCGATCAGGGGCATTTGTTAAACTCGATCAGGGGCCTTTGTTATACTCGATCAACGGGCATTGTTATACTCGATCTGGGAACTTTGTTATACTCGATCAGGGGCCTTTGTTATAATCGTGCAGGGGACTTTGTTACACTCGATCACGTGACTTTGTTCTCCTCGATCAGGGGACTTTGTAATACTCGATCAGGGGACTTTGTTATATTCGATGAGGGGTCTTTGTTATACTCGACCATGGGACTTTGTTATACTCGATGAGGAGCCTTTGTTATACTCGATCAAGGGCCCTTGTTATACCCGATCAGGGGGCTTTGTTATACTCGATGAGGGGACTTTGTTATACTCGATCAGGGGACTCTGTAATACTCGATGAGGGGACTTTGTTATATTCGATGAGGGGACTTTGTTATATTCGACCATGGGACTTTGTTATACTCGATGAGGAGCCTTTGTTATACTCGATGAGGGGCCCTTGTTATACTCGATCAGGGGACTTTGTTATACTCGATGAGGGGACTTTGTTATATTCGATGAGGGACTTTGTTATACTCGATCATGGGACTTTGTTTTACTCGATTAGGGGACTTTGTTATACTCGATCAGGGGCATTTGTTATACTCGATCAGGGGACTTTGTTATATTCGATAAGGGGACTTTGTTATACTGGATCATGGGACTTTGTTATACTCGATTAGGGGCCTTTGTTATACTCGATGAGGGGACTCTGTTATACTCGATCAAGGGACTTTGTTATACTCGATCAGTGGCCTTTGTCATACTCTTTTAGAGGCCTTTGTTATACTCGAACAGGGGCCCTTGTTCAACTCGATCAAAGGCCTTTGTTATTCTCGGTTAGAGGACTTTGTTAAACTCGATGAGGAGACTTTGTTATACTCGATCAGGGGAGTTCTTTATACTCGATTAGGGGACTTTGTTTTACTCGATCATGGGGCTTTGTTATACTCGATCAGGGCACTTTATTATACTCGATCAGGGGCCTTTGTTATACTCGATCAGGGGCCTTTGTTATACTCGATCAGGGGACTTTGTTATACTCGATCAGGGGACTTTGTTATACTCTTTTGGAGGCCTTTGTTATACTCGAACAGGGGCCTTTGTTAAACTCATACAACGGCCTTTGTTATTCTCGATTAGAGGACTTTGTTAAACTCGATGAGGAGACTTAGTTATACTCGATCAGGGGAGTTCATTATACTCGATCAGGGGACTTTGTTTTACTCGATCAGGGGGCTTTGTTTTACTCGATCAGGGGCCTTTGATATAATCGTGCAGGGGACTTTGTTACACTCGATCAGGTGACTTTGTTCTCCTCGATCAGGGGACTTTGTAATACTCGATCAGGGGACTTTGTTATATTCGATGAGGGGTCTTTGTTATACTCGACCATGGGACTTTGTTATACTCGATGAGGATCCTTTGTTATACTCGATCAAGGGCCCTTGTTATACCCGTTCAGGGGGCTTTGTTATACTCGATGAGGGGACTTTGTTATACTCGATCAGGGGACTCTGTAATACTCGGTGAGGGGACTTTGTTATACTCGATTAGGGGCCTTTGTTATACTCGATCAGGGGACTTTGTTATATTCGATAAGGGGACTTTGTTATACTGGATCATGGGACTTTGTTTTACTCGATGAGGGGCCTTTGTTATACTTGATGAGGGGACTCTGTTATACTCGATCTAGGGACTCTGTAATACTCGATCAGGGGACTTTGTTATACTCGATCAGTGGCCTTTGTTATACGATTTTGGAGGCTTTTGTTATACTCGAACAGGGGCCTTTGTTAAACTCGTACAACGGCCTTTGTTATTCTCGAATAGAGGTCTTTGTTAAACTCGATGAGGAGACTTTGTTATACTCGATCAGGGGAGTTCTTTATACTCGATCAGGGGACTTTGTTTTACTCGATCAGGGGGCTTTGTTATACTCGATCAGGGGACTTTGTTATACTCGATCAGGGAACTTTGTTATACTCGATCAAAGGCCTTTGTTATTCTCGATTTGCGGACTTTGTTAAACTCGATCAGGAGACTTTGTTATACTCGATGAGGGGAGTTTGTTATACTCGATCAGGACTTTGTTTTACTCGATCGAAGATACTCGATCAGGGGACTTTGTTATACTCGATCAGGGGCCTTTGTTATACTCGATCAGGGGACTTTGTTCTCCTCGATCAGGGGACTTTGTAATACTCGATCAGGGGACTTTGTTTTATTCGATGAGGGGACTTTGTTATACTCGACCATGGGACTTTGTTATACTCGATGAGGAGCCTTTGTTATACTCGATCAGGGGCCCTTGTTATACTCGATTAGGGGACTTTGTTATACTCGATGAGGGGACTTTGTTATACTCGATCAGGGAACTTTGTTCTCCTCGATCAGGGGACTTTATACTCGATCAGGGGACTTTGTTATATTCGATGAGGGGACTTTGTTATATTCGACCATGGGACTTTGTTATACTCGATGAGGAGCCTTTGTTATGCTCGATCAGGGGCCCTTGTTATACTCGATCAGGGGACTTTGTTATACTCAATGAGGGGACTTTGTTATACTCGATCAGGGGACTCTGTAATACTCGATCAGGGGACTTTGTTATACTCGATGAGGGGACTTTGTTATACTCGATCAGGGAACTTTGTTCTCCTCGATCAGGGGACTTTGTAATACTCGATCAGGGGGGCTTTGTTATATTCGATAAGGGGACTTTCTTATACTGGATCATGGGACTTTGTTATACTCGATTAGGGGCCTTTGTTATACTCGATGAGGGGACTCTGTTATACTCGATCAAGGGACTTTGTAATACTCGATTAGTGGCCTTTGTTATACTCTTTTAGAGGCCTTTGTTATACTCGAACAGGGGCCCTTGTTCAACTCGATCAAAGGCCTTTGTTATTCTCGATTTAGGACTTTGTTAAACTCGATGAGGAGACTTTGTTATACTCGATCAGGGGAGTTCTTTATACTCGATCAGGGTACTTTGTTTTACTCGATCATGGGGCTTTGTTATACTCGATCAGGGCACTTTGTTATACTCGATCAGGGGACTTTGTTAAACTCGATCAGGGGACTTTGTTATACTCTTTTGGAGGCCTTTGTTATACTCGAACAGGGGCCTTTGTTAAACTCATACAACGGCCTTTGTTATTCTCGATTAGAGGACTTTGTTAAACTCGATGAGGAGACTTTGTTATACTCGATCAGGGGAGTTCATTATACTCGATCAGGGGACTTTGTTTTACTCGATCAGGGGGCTTTGTTATACTCGATCAGAGGACTTTGTTATACTCGATTAGGGGCCTTATTTATACTCGATCAGGGGTCTTTGTTATACTCGATTAGGGAACTTTGTTATACTCGATCAGGGGCCTTTGTTATACTTGAGGAGGGGGCTTTGTTATACTCGATCATGGGAATTTGTTATTCTCGATGAGGGGTACTTTGTTATACTCGATCAGGGAGCTTTGTTATACTCGGTCAGGGAACTTTGTTATACTCGATCAGGGGCCTTGGTTATACTCGTTCAGGCGCCTTTGTTATATTCGATCAGGGGCATTTGTTATACTCGACCAGGGGACTTTGTTATACTCGATCAGGGGCCTTTGTTAAACTCGATCAGGGGTTTTGTTATACTCGATCAAGGGGCATTGTTATACTCGATCTGGGAACTTTGTTATACTCGATGAGGGGTCTTTGATATAATCGTGCAGGGGACTTTGTTACACTCGATAAGGTGACTTTGTTCTCCTCGATCAGGGGACTTTGTAATACTCGATCAGGGGACTTTGTTATATTCGATGAGGGGTCTTTGTTATACTCGACCATGGGACTTTGTTATACTCGATGAGGAGCCTTTGTTATACTCGATCAAGGGCCCTTGTTATACCCGATCAGGGGACTTTGCTATACTCGATGAGGGGACTTTGTTATACTCGATCAGGGGACTCTCTAATACTCGGTGAGGGGACTTTGTTATACTCGATTAGGGGCCTTTGTTATACTCGATCAGGGGACTTTGTTATATTCGATAAGGGGACTTTGTTATACTGGATCATGGGACTTTGTTATACTCGATGAAGGGCCTTTGTTATACTTGATGAGGGGACTCTGTTATACTCGATCAAGGGACTCTGTAATACTTGATCAGGGGACTTTGTTATCCTCGATCAGTGGCCTTTGTTATACGATTTTGGAGGCCTTTGTTATACTCGAACAGGGGCCTTCGTTAAACTCGTACAACGGCCTTTGTTATTCTCGATTAGAGGACTTTGTTAAACTTGATGAGGAGACTTTGTTATACTCGATCAGGGGAGTTCTTTATACTCGATCAGGGGACTTTGTTTTACTCTTTCAGGGGGCTTTGTTATACTCGATCAGGGGACTTTGTTATACTCGATCAGGGAACTTTGTTATACTCGATCAAGGGGCTTTGTTAAACTCGATTAGGGAACTTTGTTATACTCAATCAGGGGACTTTCTTATACTCGATCAGGGGACTTTGTTATACTCGATCAGGGGGCTTTGTTTTACTCGATTAGGAAACTTTGTTATACTCGATCAGGAGCCTTTGTTATAATCGTTCAGGGGACTTTGTTATACTCGATCAGGGGACTTTGTTCTCCTCGATCGAGACTTTATTATACTCGATCATGAGACTTTGTTATATACTCGATCAGGGGGGCTTTTGTTATATACTCGATCAGGGGGCTGTTTTACTCGATCAGGAAACTTTGTTGTAATCGATGAGGAGCCTTTGTTATAATCGTTCAGGGGACTTTTGTTATACTAGATCAGGGACTTTGTTATACTCGATCAGGGGACTTTGTTATACTCGATCAGGGAACTGTTATATACTCGATCAAAAGGCCTTTGTTATTCTCGATTGCGGACTTTGTTATACTCGACCATGGGACTTTGTTATACTCGATTAGGGGCCTTTGTTATACTCGATCAGGGGCCCTTGTTATACTCGATCAGGGGACTTTGTTATACTCGATCAGGGGACTTTGTTATACTCGATCAGGGGCCTTTGTTATACTCGATCAGGGGACTTTGTTCTCCTCGATCAGGGGCCTTTGTAATACTCGATCAGGGGACTTTGTTATATTCGATGAGGGGACTTTGTTATATTCGACCATGGGACTTTGGTATACTCGATGAGGAGCCTTTGTTATACTCGATCAGGGGCCCTTGTTAAACCCGATCAGGGGACCTTGTTATACTCGATGAGGGGACTTTGTTATACTCGATCAGGGGAACTTTGTTCTCCTCGATCAGGACTGTAATACTCGATCAGGGGACTTTGTTATATTCGATGAGGGGACTTTGTTATATTCGACCATGGGACTTTGTTATACTCGATGAGGAGCCTTTGTTATGCTCGATCAGGGGCCCTTGTTATACTCGATCAGGGGACTTTGTTATACTCAATGAGGGGACTTTGTTATACTCGATCAGGGGACTCTGTAATACTCGATCAGGGGACTTTGTTATACTCGATGAGGGGACTTTGTTATACTCGATCAGGGAACTTTGTTCTCCTCGATCAGGGGACTTTGTAATACTCGATCAGGGGGGCTTTGTTATATTCGATAAGGGGACTTTCTTATACTGGATCATGGGACTTTGTTATACTCGATTAGGGGCCTTTGTTATACTCGATGAGGGGACTCTGTTATACTCGATCAAGGGACTTTGTAATACTCGATTAGTGGCCTTTGTTATACTCTTTTAGAGGCCTTTGTTATACTCGAACAGGGGCCCTTGTTCAACTCGATCAAAGGCCTTTGTTATTCTCGATTTAGGACTTTGTTAAACTCGATGAGGAGACTTTGTTATACTCGATCAGGGGAGTTCTTTATACTCGATCAGGGTACTTTGTTTTACTCGATCATGGGGCTTTGTTATACTCGATCAGGGCACTTTGTTATACTCGATCAGGGGACTTTGTTAAACTCGATCAGGGGACTTTGTTATACTCTTTTGGAGGCCTTTGTTATACTCGAACAGGGGCCTTTGTTAAACTCATACAACGGCCTTTGTTATTCTCGATTAGAGGACTTTGTTAAACTCGATGAGGAGACTTTGTTATACTCGATCAGGGGAGTTCATTATACTCGATCAGGGGACTTTGTTTTACTCGATCAGGGCTTTATACTCGATCAGAGGACTTTGTTATACTCGATCAGGGGCTTTGTTATACTCGATCAGGGGCTTTGTTTTTACTCGATCGAAACTTTTGTTATAATCGATGAGCCTTTGTTATAATCGTTCAGGGGACTGTTATACTCGATCAGGGGACTTTGATACTCCGTCAGGGACTTTGTTATACTCGATCAGGGCTTTGTTTTACTCTTTGTTTTACTCGATCAGGAAACTTTGTTATAATCGATGAGGAGCCTTTGTTATAATCGTTCAGGGGACTTTGTTATACTCGATCAGGGGACTTTGTTATACTCGATCAGGGGACTTTGTTATACTCGATCATGGGACTTTGTTATATTCGATAAGGGGACTCTGTTATACTCGATTAGGTGACTGTAATACTCGATCAGGGGACTTTGTTATACTCGATCAGTGGCCTTTGTTATAATCTTTTAGAGGCCTTTGTTATATTCGAACAGGGGCCTTTGTTAAACTCAATCAAAGGCCTTTGTTATTTTCGATTTGAGGACTTTGTTAAACTCGATGAGGAGACTTTGTTATACTCGATGAGGGGAGTTTGTTATACTCGCTCAGGGGACTTTGTTTTACTCGATCAGGGGGCTTTGTTATACTCGATCAGGGGACTTTGTTATTCTCGATCAGGGGGACTTTGTTATACCCCATCAGGGGGCTTTGTTATACTCGATTAGGGGACTTTGTTATACCCGATGAGGGGGCTTTGTTTTACTCGATCAGGAAACTTTGTTATACTCGATCAGTAGCCTCTGTTATAATGGTGCAGGGGACTTTGTTACACTCGATCAGGGGACTTTGTTATACTCGATGAGGGGCCTTTGTAATTCTCGATTATTGGACTTTGTTAAACTCGATGAGGAGTCTTTGTTATACTTGATCAGGGGAGTTTGTTATACTCGATCAGGGGCCTTTGTTAAACTCGATCAAAGGCCTTTGCTATTCTCGATATGAGGACTTTGTTAAACTCGATGAGGAGACTTTGTTATACTCGATCAGGGGAGTTTGTTAAACTCGATCAGGGGACTTTGTTTTACTCGATCAGGGGGCTTTGTTATACTCGATCAGGGGACTTTGTTATACTCGATCAGGGGCCTTTGTTATACTCGATCAGGGGACCTTGTTCTCCTCGATCAGGGGACTTTGTAATACTCGATCAGGGGACTTTGTTATATTCGATGAGGGGACTTTGTTATATTCGACCATGGGACTTTGTTATACTCGATAAGGAGCCTTTGTTATACTCGATCAGGGGCCCTTGTTATACTCGATCAGGGGACTTTGTTATACTCGATGAGGGGACTTTGTTATACTCGATCAGGGGACTCTGTAATGCTCGATCAGGGGACTTTGTTATACTCGATCAGGGGCCTTTGTTATACTCGATCAGGGGACTTTGTTGTATTCGATAAGGGGACTTTGTTATACTGGATCATGGGACTTTGTTATACTCGATGAGGGGACTCTGTTATACTCGATCAAGGGACTCTGTAATACTCGATCAGGGGACTTTGTTATACTCGATCAGTGGCCTTTGTTATACTCTTTTAGAGGCCTTTGTTATACTCGAACAGGGGCCTTTGTTAAACTCGATCAAAGGCCTTTGTTATTCTCGATTAGAGGACTTTGTTAAACTCGATGAGGAGACTTTGTAATACTCGATCAGGGGAGTTCTTTATACTCGATCAAGGGACTTTGTTTTACTCGATCATGGGGCTATGTTATACTCGATCAGGGCTTTGTTATACTCGATCAGGGGCCTTTGTTATACTCGATCAGGGGCCTTTGTTATACTCGATCAGGGGGGCTTTGTTATACTCGATCAGGGGGACTTTGTTATATGCTCGACCAGGGGCCTTTTATACTCGATCCAGGGCGCTGTTATACTCGATTAAAGGGAACTTTGTTGTATTCTCGACCAGGGGACTTTATTTATACTCGATCAAGGGCCTTTGTTATACTTGATGAGGGGGCTTTGTTATACTCGATCATGGGAATTTGTTATTCTCGATGAGGGGTACTTTGTTATACTCGATCAGGGGGCTTTGTTATACTCGATCAGGGAACTTTGTTATACTCGATCAGAGGCCTTTGTTATACTCGTTCAGTCGCCTTTGTTATATTCGATCAGGGGCATTTGTTATACTCGACCAGGGGACTTTGTTATACTCGATCAGGGGCCTTTGTTAAACTCGATCAGGGGCCTTTGTTATACTCGATCAAGGGGCATTGTTATATTCGATCTGGGAACTTTGTTATACTCGATCAGAGGCCTTTATTATAATCGTGCAGGGGACTTTGTTACACTCGATCAGGTGACTTTGTTCTCCTCGATCAGGGGACTTTGTAATACTCGATCCGGGGACTTTGTTATATTCGATGAGGGGTC
Source organism: Homarus americanus (assembly GCF_018991925.1). NCBI lineage: Eukaryota > Metazoa > Arthropoda > Malacostraca > Decapoda > Nephropidae > Homarus > Homarus americanus. The sequence goes on from NW_024750995.1 coordinate 20,987, forward strand.
TTTGTTATACTCGACCATGGGACTTTGTTATACTCGATGAGGAGCCTTTGTTATACTCGATCAAGGGCCCTTGTTATACCCGATCAGGGGGCTTTGTTATACTCGATGAGGGGACTTTGTTATACTCGATCAGGGGACTCTGTAATACTCGGTGAGGGGACTTTGTTATACTCGATTAGGGGCCTTTGTTATACTCGATCAGGGGACTTTGTTATATTCGATAATGGGACTTTGTTATACTGGATCATGGGACTTTGTTATGCTCGATGAGGGGCCTTTGTTATACTTGATGAGGGGACTCTGTTATACTCGATCAAGGGACTCTGTAATACTCGATCAGGGGACTTTTTTATACTCGATCAGTGGCCTTTGTTATACGATTTTGGAGGCCTTTGTTATACTCGAATAGGGGCATTTGTTAAACTCGTACAACGGCCTTTGTTATTCTCGATTAGAGGACTTTGTTAAACTCGATGAGGAGACTTTGTTATACTCGATCAGGGGAGTTCTTTATACTCGATCAGGGGACTTTGTTTTATTCGATCAGGGGGCTTTGTTATACTCGATCAGGGGACTTTGTTATACTCGATCAGGGAACTTTGTTATACTCGATCAAAGGCCTTTGTTAATCTCGATTTGAGGACTTTGTTAAACTCGATGAGGAGACTTTGTTATACTCGATCAGGGGAGTTTGTTATACTCGATCAGGGGACTTTGTTTTTACTTTCGATCAGGGGGCTTTGTTATACTCGATCAGGGGACTTTGTTGCCTATACTCGATCAGGGGCCTTTGTTATACTCGATCAGGGGACTTTGTTCTCCTCGATCAGGGACTTCTTAATACTCGATCAGGGGACTTTGTTATATATTCGATGGGGGACTTTGTTATATTCGAACATGGGACTTTTGTTATACTCGATGAGGAGCCTTTGTTATACTCGATCAGGGGCCCTTGTTGCCTCGATGAGACTTTGTTATACTCGATCAGGGGACTTTGTTATACTCGATCAGGGGACTTTGTAATACTCGATCAGGGGACTTTGTTATACTCGATAAGGGGCCTTTGTTATACTCGATCAGGGGACTTTGTTATATTCGATAAGGGGACTTTGTTATACTAAATCATGGGACTTTGTTATACTCGATGAGGGGCCTTTGTTATACTCGATGAGGGGACTCTGTTATACTCGATCAAGGGACTCTGTAATACTCGATCAGGGGACTGTGTTATACTCGATCAGTGGCCTTTGTTATACTCTTTTAGAGGCCTTTGTTATACTCGAACAGGAGCCTTTGTTAAACTCGATCAAAGGCCTTTGCTATTCTCAATAAGAGGACTTTGATAACTCGATGAGGAGACTTTGTTTTACTCGATCAGGGGAGTTCTTTATACTCGATCAGGGGACTTTGTTTTACTCGATCATGGGGCTTTGTTATACTCGATCAGGGCACTATGTTATACTCGATCAGGGGCCTTTGTTATATCCATCAGGGGCCTTTGTTATACTCGATCAGTTGACTTTGTTATACTCGGCCAGGGGTCTTTGTTATACTCATTTTGGGGCATTTGTTATACTTGATCAGGGGGCTTTGTTATACTCGATCAGGGGACTTTGTTATTCTCGATCAGGGGGACTTTGTTATACCCCATCAGGGGGCTTTGTCATTCTCGATCAGGGGACATTGTTTTACTCGATCAGGGGGCTTTGTTATACTCGATCAGGGGACTTGGTTATACTCGATCAGGGGCCTTTTTTTATACTCGATCAGGGGTCTTTGTTATACTCGATTAGGGAACTTTGTTATACTCGACCAGGGGTCTTTGTTATACTCGATCAGGGGCCTTTGTTATACTTGATGAGGGGGCTTTGTTATACTCGATCATGGGAATTTGTTATTCTCGATGAGGGGTACTTTGTTATACTCGATCAGGGAGCTTTGTTATACTCGGTCAGGGAACTTTGTTATACTCGATCAGGGGCCTTTGTTAAACTCGAACAGGGGCCTTTGTTATACTCGATCAAGGGGCATTGTTATACTCGATCTGGGAACTTTGTTATACTCGATCAGGGGCCTTTGATATAATCGTGCAGGGAATTTGTTACACTCGATCAGGTGACTTTGTTCTCCTCGATCAGGGGACTTTGTAATACTCGATCAGGGGACTTTGTTATATTCGATGAGGGGTCTTTGTTATACTCGACCATGGGACTTTGTTATTCTCGATGAGGAGCCTTTGTTATACTCGATCAAGGGCCCTTGTTATACCCGATCAGGGGACTTTGTTATACTCGATGAGGGGACTTTGTTATACTCGATCAGGGGACTCTGTAATACTCGGTGAGGGGACTTTGTTATACTGGATCATGGGACTTTGTTATACTCGATGAGGGGCCTTTGTTATACTTGATGAGGGGACTCTGTAATACTCGATCAGGGGACTTTGTTATACTCGATCAGTGGCCTTTGTTATACAATTTTGGAGGCCTTTGTTATACTCGAACAGGGGCCTTTGTTAAACTCGTACAACGGCCTTTGTTATTTTCGATTAGAGGACTTTGTTAAACTCGATGAGGAGACTTTGTTATACTCGATCAGGGGAGTTCTTTATACTCGATCAGGGGACTTTGTTTTACTCGATCAGGGGGCTTTGTTATACTCGATCAGGGGACATTGTTATACTCGATCAGGGGCCTTTGTTATTCTCGATCAGGGGCCTTTGTTAAGCTTCGTTGGGAACTTTGTTATACTCAATCAGGACTTTTCTTATACTCGATCAGGGGACTTTGTTATACTTTCGATCAGGGGGCTTTGTTTTACTCGATCGAAACTTTGTTATACTCGACCAGGGGCCTTTGTTATACTCGATAAAGAGCCTTTGTTTTACTCGATCAGGGACATTGTTATTTTCGACCAAGGGCCTTTGTTATACTCGATTCAGTGAATTGGTTATACTCGATGATGGGGCTTTGTTATACTCGATGAGAGGACTTTGTTACACTCGATCAGGGGACTTTGTTATACTCGATCAGGGGACTTTGTTATACTCGATTAGGGGGCTTTATATACTCGATCAGGGGACTTTGTATGCTCGATGAGGGACTTTATTTATACTCGATCAGGGGGCTTTTGTTTTACTCGATCAGAAACTTTGTTATACTCGATCAGGGCCTTTGTTATAATCGTTCAGGGGACTTTTGTTATGCCCGATCGCAGGGTAGTTTGTTATACTTTCGATCAGGAACTTTGTAATACTCGATCAGGGGACTTTGTTATATTCGATGGGGACTTTTGTTTATGCTCGACCATGGGACTTTGTTATTCTCGATTAGAGGACTTTGTTAAACTCGATGAGGAGACTTTGTTATACTCGATCAGGGGAGATCTTTATACTCGATCAGGGGACTTTGTTTTACTCGATCATGGGGCTATGTTATACTCGATCAGGGCACTTTGTTATACTCGATCAGGGGACTTTGTTATATTCGATAAGGGTACTTTGTTATACTGGATCATGGGACTTTGTTATACTCGATGAGGGGCCTTTGTTATACTCGATGAGGGGACTCTGTTATACTCGATCAAGGGACTCTGTAATACTCGATCAGGGAACTTTGTTATACAATACTCGTTCAGGCGCCTTTGTTATATTCGATTAGGGGCCTTTGTTATATTCGATCAGGGGCCTTTGTTATACTCGACCTGGGGACTTTGTTATACTCGATCAGGGGCTTTTGTTAAACTCGATCAGGGGCCTTTGTTATACTCAATCAGGGGACTTTGTTTTACTTGATCAGGGGACTTTGTTATACTCGATCAGGGGGCTTTGTTTTACTCGATCAGGAAACTTTATTGCAATCGATGAGCCTTTGTTATAATCGTTCAGGGGACTTTGTTATACTCGATCAGGGGACTTTGTTATACTCGATCAGGGGACCTTGTTATACTCGATCATGGGACTTTGTTTATATTCGATAAGGGACTCATTATACTCGATTAGGCTGTAATACTCGATGAGGGGACTTTGTTATACTCGATCAGTGGCCTTTTGTTATACTCTTTTAGGAGCCTTTGTTATATTCGAACAGGGGCCTTTGTTAAACTTAATCAAAGGCCTTTATTATTTTCGATTTGAGGACTGTGTTAAACTCGATGAGGAGACTTTGTTATACTCGATGAGGGGAGTTTGTTATACTCGCTCAGGGGACTTTGTTTTATTCGATCAGGGGGCTTTGTTATACTCGATCAGGGAACTTTGTTATACTCGATCAGGAGCCTTTGTTATACTCGTTCAGGCGCCTTTGTTATATTCGATCAGGGGCATTTGTTATACTCGACCAGGGGACTTTGTTATACTCGATCAGGGGCCTTTGTTAAACTCTATCAGGGGCCTTTGTTATACTCGATCAGGGGGCTTTGTTTTACTCGATCAGGAAACTTTGTTATACTCGATTAGTAGCCTTTGTTATAATCGTGCAGGGGACTTTGTTACACTCGATGAGGGGACTTTGTTCTCCTCGATCAGGGGACTTTGTTATACTCGATCAGGCGACTTTGTTATATTCGATGAGGGGACTTTGTTATACTCGACCATGGGACTTTGTTATACTCGATGAGGGGCCTTTGTTATACTCGATCAAGACGCTGTTTTACTCGATCAAGGAGACTTTTGGTATACTCATTGGGGGTCTTTGTTATACTCGATCAGGGAACTGTTTATACTCGATCGAAGCATTGTTATACTCGATCAGGACTTTGTTATACTCGATGGGGGCCCTTATTTATACCCGATCGAGGACTTTGTTATACTCGATCAGAGGACTTTGTTATACTCGATCAGGGGACTCAGTAATACTCGATCAGGGGACTTTGTTTTACTAGATCAGGGGCCTTTGTTATACTCGATCAGGGGACTTTGTTATATTCGATAAGGGGAATTTGCTATACTGGATCATGGGACTTTGTAATACTCGATCAGTGGCCTTTGTTATACTCTTTTAGAGGCCTTTATTATACTTGAACAGGGGCCTTTGTTAAACTCGATCAAAGGCCTTTGTTATTCTCGATTAGAGGACTTTGTTAAACTCGATGAGGAGACTTTGTTATACTCGATCAGCGGAGTTTGTTATACTCGATCAGGGGACTTTGTTTTACTCGATCAGGGGGCTTTGTTATACTCGATCAGGGGACTTTGATATACTCGATCAGGGGCGTTGTTATACTCGATCAGGGGCCTTTGTTTTACTCGATCAGGGGACTTTGTTTTACTCGATCATTGGACTTTCTTATGCTCGATCAGGGGGGCTTTGTTTTACTCGATCAGGAAACTTTGTTATGCTCGATCAGTAGCCTTTGTTATAATCGTGCAGGGGACTTTGTTACACTCGATCAGGGGACTTTGTTCTCCTCGATCAGGGGACTTTGTAATACTCGATCAGGGGACTTTGTTATATTCGATGAGGGGTCTTTGTTATACTCGACCATGGGACTTTGTTATACTCGATGAGGAGCCTTTGTTATACTCGATCAGGGGCCCTTGTTATACCCGATCAGGGGACTTTATTATACTCGATGAGTGGACTTTGTTATACTCGATCAGGGGACTCTGTAATACTCGATCAGGGGACTTTGTTATACTCGATTATGGGCCTTTGTTATACTCGATCAGGGGACTTTGTTATATTCGATAAGGGGACTTTGTTATACTGGATCATGGGACTTTGTTATACTCGATGAGGGGCCTTTGTTATACTTGATGAGGGGACTCTGTTATACTCGATCAAGGGACTCTGGAATACTCGATCAGGGGACTTTGTTATACTCGATCAGTGGCCTTTGTTATACTCTTTTGGAGGCCTTTGTTATACTCGAACAGGGGCCTTTGTTAAACTCATACAACTGCCTTTGTTATTCTCGATTAGAAGACTTTGTTAAACTCGATGAGGAGACTTTGTTATACTCGATCAGGGGAGTTCTTTATACTCGATCAGGGGACTTTGTTTTACTCGATCAGGGGGCTTTGTTATACTCGATCAGGGGACTTTGTTATACTTGATCAGGGGTCTTTGTTATTCTCGATCAGGGGCCTTTGTTATACTCGATCAGGGGACTTTGTTATACTCGGCCAGGGGTCTTTGTTATACTCATTCAGGGGCCTTTGTTATACTTGATCAGGGGGCTTTGTTATACTCGATCAGGGGACTTTGTTATTCTCGATGAGGGGGACTTTGTTATACCCCATCAGGGGGCTTTGTTATACTCGATCAGGGGACTTTGTTATACCCGATGAGGGGGCTTTGTTTTACTCGATCAGGAAACTTTGTTATACTCGATCAGTAGCCTCTGTTATAATCGTGCAGGTGACTTTGTTACACTCGATCAGGGGACTTTGTTATACTCGATGAGGGGCCTTTGTAATTCTCGATTATTGGACTTTGATAAACTCGATGAGGAGACTTTGTTATTCTCGATCAGAGGGAGTTTTCTTATACTCGATCAGGGGACTTTGTTTTACTCGATCAGGAGGCTTTGTTATACTCGATCAGGGGACTTTGTTATACTCGATCAGTGGCCTTTGTTATACTCGATCAGGGGCATTTGTTATACTCGATCAGGGGACTTTGTTATACTCGGCCAGGGGTGTTTGTTATACTCGATCAGGGGCCGTTGTTATACTTGATCAGTGGGCTTTGTTATACTCGATCAGGGGACTTTGTTATTCTCGATTAGGGGGACTTTGTTATACTCGATCAGGGGGCTTTGTTATACTCGATCAGGGAACTTCGTTATACTCGATCAGGGGCCTTTGTTATAATCGACCTGGGGACTTTGTTATACTCGATCAGGGGCTTTTGTTATACGTGATGAGGGGGCTTTGTTATACTCGATCATTGGCCTTTGTTATTCTCTTTTAGAGGCCTTTGTTATACTTGAAGAGGGGCCTTTGTTAAACTCGATCAAAGGCCTTTGTTATTCTTGATTTGAGGACTTTGTTAAACTCGATGAAGAGACTTTGTTATACTCGATCAGGGGAGTTTGTTATACTCGATCAGGGGACTTTTTTTTTACTCGATCAGGGGGCTTTGTTTTACTCGATCAGGGGACTTTGTTATACTCGATCAGGGGCCTTTGTTATACTCGATCAGGGGACTTTGTTCTCCTCGATCAGGGGACTTTGTAATACTCGATCAGGGGACTTTGTTATTTTCGATGAGGGGACTTTGTTATACTCGACTATAGGAATTTGTTATACTCGAGGAGGCCTTTGTTATACTCGATCAGGGCCTTATTTATACTCAATCAGGGGACTTTGTTATACTCGATGGGGGACTTTGTTATACTTTCGATCAGGGGACTCTGTACTCGATCGAGGGGACTTTGATATACTCGATCAGGGGCCTTTGTTAAACTCGATCAGTGGACTTTGTTATATTCGATAAGGGGACTTTGTTATACTGGATCATGGGACTTTGTTATATTCGATGAGGGGACTTTGTTATACTCGACCATGGGACTTTTTTATACTCGATGAGGGGCCTTTGTTATACTCGATCAGGGGCCCTTGTTATACCCGATCAGGGTAGTTTGTTATACTCGATCAGGGGACTCTGTAATACTCGATGAGGGGACTTTGTTATACTCGATCAGGGGGCTTTGTTTTACTCGTTCAGGAAACTTTGTTATACTCGATCAGGGGCCTTTGTTATAATCGTTCAGGGGACTTTGTTATACCCGATCAGGGTAGTTTGTTATACTCGATCAGGGAACTTTGTAATACTCGATCAGGGGACTTTGTTATATTCGATGAGGGGACTTTGTTATACTCGACCATGGGACTTTGTTATACTCGATGAGGGGCCTTTGTTATACTCGATCAGGGGCCCTTGTTATACCCGATCAGGGTAGTTTGTTATACTCGATCAGGGGACTCTGTAATACTCGATGAGGGGACTTTGTTATACTCGATCAGGGGCCTTTGTTATACTCGATCAGGGGACTTTGTTATATTCGATAAGGGTACTTTGTTATACTGGATCATGGGACTTTGTTATACTCGATGAGGCCTTTGTTATACTCGATGAGGGACTCTGTTATACTCGATCAAGGGACTCTATGTATGATCGAGAACTTTGTTACTAATACTGCGTTCAAAGCGCCTTTGTTATATTCGATTAGGGGCCTTTGTTATATTCGATCAGGGCCTTTGTTATACTCGACCTGGGGACTTTGTTATACTCGATCAGGGCTTTGTTAAACTCGATCGAGGGCGCTGTTATACTCCAATCAGGGGACTTTGTTTTACTTGATCAGGGACTTTGTTATACTCGATCAGAACTTGTTATACTCGATCAGGGGACTTTGTTATACTCGATCAGGGGACTTTGTTATACTCGATCATGGGACTTTGTTATATTCGATAAGGGGACTCTGTTATACTCGATTAGGTGACTGTAATACTCGATGAGGGGACTTTGTTATACTTGATCAGTGGCCTTTGTTATACTCTTTTAGAGGCCTTTGTTATATTCGAACAGGGGCCTTTGTTAAACTCAATCAAAGGCCTTTGTTATTTTCGATTTGAGGACTTTGTTAAACTCGATGAGGAGACTTTGTTATACTCGATGAGGGGAGTTTGTTATACTCGCTCAGGGTACATTGTTATACTCAATCAGGGGGCTTTATTATACTCGATCAGGGAACTTTGTTATACTCGATCAGGAGCCTTTGTTATACTCGTTCAGGCGCCTTTGTTATATTCGATCAGGGGCCTTTGTTATACTCGACCAGGGGACTTTGTTATACTCGATAAGGGGCCAATGTTAAACTCTATCAGGGGCCTTTGTTATACTCGATCAGGGGGCTTTGTTTTACTCGATCAGGAAACTTTGTTATACTTGATTAGTAGCCTTTGTTATAATCGTGCAGGGGACTTTGTTACACTCGATCAGGGGACTTTGTTTTCCTCGATCAGGGGACTTTGTTATACTCGATCAGGGGACTTTGTTATATTCGATGAGTGGACTTTGTTATACTCGACCATGGGACTTTGTTATACTCGATGAGGGGCCTTTGTTATACTCGATCAAGGACGCTGTTTTTACTCGATCAGGGGACTTTGTTATACTCGATCAGGGGACTTTGTTATATTCGATGAGGGAACTTTGTTATACTCGACCATGGGACTTTGTTATACTCGATGAGGGGCCTTTGTTATACTCGATCAGGGACCCTTGTTATACCCGATCAGGGGACTTTGTTATACTCGATCAGAGGACTTTGTTATACTCGATCAGGGGACTCAGTAATACTCGATCAGGGGACTTTGTTTTACTAGATCAGGGGCCTTTGTTATACTCGATCAGGGGACTTTGTTATATTCGATAAGGGGACTTTGTTATACTGGATCATGGGACTTTGTTATACTCGATCAGTGGCCTTTGTTATACTCTTTTAGAGGCCTTTATTATACTTGAACAGGGGCCTTTGTTAAACTCGATCAAAGGCCTTTGTTATTCTCGATTAGAGGACTTTGTTAAACTCGATGAGGAGACTTTGTTATACTCGATCAGCGGAGTTTGTTATACTCGATCAGGGGACTTTGTTTTACTCGATCAGGGGGCTTTGTTATACTCGATCAGGGGACTTTGATATACTCGATCAGGGGCGTTGTTATACTCGATCAGGGGCCTTTGTTTTACTCGATCAGGGGACTTTGTTTTACTCGATCATTGGACTTTCTTATGCTCGATCAGGGGGGCTTTGTTTTACTCGATCAGGAAACTTTGTTATGCTCGATCAGTAGCCTTTGTTATAATCGTGCAGGGGACTTTGTTACACTCGATCAGGGGACTTTGTTCTCCTCGATCAGGGGACTTTGTAATACTCGATCAGGGGACTTTGTTATATTCGATGAGGGGTCTTTGTTATACTCGACCATGGGACTTTGTTATACTCGATGAGGAGCCTTTGTTATACTCGATCAGGGGCCCTTGTTATACCCGATCAGGGGACTTTATTATACTCGATGAGTGGACTTTGTTATACTCGATCAGGGGACTCTGTAATACTCGATCAGGGGACTTTGTTATACTCGATTATGGGCCTTTGTTATACTCGATCAGGGGACTTTGTTATATTCGATAAGGGGACTTTGTTATACTGGATCATGGGACTTTGTTATACTCGATGAGGGGCCTTTGTTATACTTGATGAGGGGACTCTGTTATACTCGATCAAGGGACTCTGTAATACTCGATCAGGGGACTTTGTTATACTCGATCAGTGGCCTTTGTTATACTCTTTTGGAGGCCTTTGTTATACTCGAACAGGGGCCTTTGTTATACTCGTACAAAAGCCTTTGTTATTCTCGATTAGAGGACTTTGTTAAACTCGATGAGGAGACTTTGTTATACTCGATCAGGGGAGTTCTTTATACTCGATCAGGGGACTTTGTTTTACTCGATCATGGGGCTTTGTTATACTCGATCAGGGGACATTGTTATACTCGATCAGGGGCCTTTGTTATACTCCATCAGGGGCCTTTATTATACTCGATCAGGGGACTTTGTTATACTCGGCCAGGGGTCTTTGTTATACTCATTTTGGGGCCTTTGTTATACTTGATCAGGGGGCTTTGTTATACTCGATCAGGGGACTTTGTTATTCTCGATGAGGGGGACTTTGTTATACCCCATCAGGGGGCTTTGTTATACTCGATCAGGGGACTTTGTTATACCCGATGAGGGGGCTTTGTTTTACTCGATCAGGAAACTTTGTTATACTCGATCAGTAGCCTCTGTTATAATCGTGCAGGTGACTTTGTTACACTCGATCAGGGGACTTTGTTATACTCGATGAGGGGCCTTTGTAATTCTCGATTATTGGACTTTGATAAACTCGATGAGGAGACTTTGTTATTCTCGATCAGAGGGAGTTTTCTTATACTCGATCAGGGGACTTTGTTTTACTCGATCAGGAGGCTTTGTTATACTCGATCAGGGGACTTTGTTATACTCGATCAGTGGCCTTTGTTATACTCGATCAGGGGCATTTGTTATACTCGATCAGGGGACTTTGTTATACTCGGCCAGGGGTGTTTTATTTATACTCGTCGAGGGCCGTTGTTGCATATACTTGATCAGGGCTTTGTTATACTCGATCAGGGGACTGTTATTCTCGATTAGGGGGACTTTGTTATACTCGATCAGGGGGCTTTGTTATACTCGATCAGGGAACTTTGTTATACTCGATCCGGGGCCTTTGTTATACTCGACCTGGGGACTTTGTTATACTCGATCAGGGGCTTTTGTTATACGTGATGAGGGGGCTTTGTTATACTCGATCATTGGCCTTTGTTATTCTCTTTTAGAGGCCTTTGTTATACTCGAACAGGGGCCTTTGTTAAACTCGATCAAAGGCCTTTGTTATTCTCGATTTGAGGAATTTGTTAAACTCGATGAGGAGACTTTGTTATACTCGATCAGGGGAGTTTGTTATACTCGATCAGGGGACTTTTTTTTTACTCGATCAGGGCTTTGTTTTTGCCTCGATCAGGGGACTTTGTTATACTCGATCGGGGACTTTGTTACACTCGATCAGGGGACTTTGTTCTCCTCGATCAGGGGACTTTGTAATACTCGATCATGGGACTTTGTTATATTCGATGAGGGGACTTTGTTATACTCGACCATTGGACTTTGTTATACTCGATGAGGGGCCCTTGTTATACCCGATCAGAGGACTTTGTTATACTCGATCACGGGACTTTGTTATACTCGATCAGGGGACTCTGTAATACTCGATTAGGGGACTTTGTTATACTTGATCAGGGGCCTTTGTTACACTCGATCAGGGGAATTTGTTATACTCGATCAGTGGACTTTGTTATATTCGATAAGGGGACTTTGTTATACTGGATCATGGGACTTTGTTATATTCGATGAGGGGACTTTGTTATACTCGACCATGGGACTTTTTTATACTCGATGAGGGGCCTTTGTTATACTCGATCAGGGGCCCTTGTTATACCCGATCAGGGTAGTTTGTTATACTCGATCAGGGGACTCTGTAATACTCGATGAGGGGACTTTGTTATACTCGATCAGGGGGCTTTGTTTTACTCGTTCAGGAAACTTTGTTATACTCGATCAGGGGCCTTTGTTATAATCGTTCAGGGGACTTTGTTATACCCGATCAGGGTAGTTTGTTATACTCGATCAGGGAACTTTGTAATACTCGATCAGGGGACTTTGTTATATTCGATGAGGGGACTTTGTTATACTCGACCATGGGACTTTGTTATACTCGATGAGGGGCCTTTGTCATACTCGATCAGCGGACCTTGTTATACCCGATGAGGGTACTTTGTTATACTCGATCAGACTCGATCAGGGGACTCTGTAATACTCGATCAGGGGACTTTGTTATACTCCATCAGGGGCCTTTGTTATACTCGGTTAGGGGACTTTGTTATATTCGATAAGGGTACTTTGTTATACTGGATCATGAGACTTTGTTATACTCGATGAGGGGCCTTTGTTATACTCGATGAGGGGACTCTGTTACACTCGATCAAGGGACTCTGTAATACTCGATCAGGGAACTTTGTTATACAATACTCGTTCAGGCGCCTTTGTTATATTCGATTAGGGGCCTTTGTTATATTCGATCAGGGGCCTTTGTTATACTCGACCTGGGGACTTTGTTATACTCGATCAGGGGCTTTTGTTAAACTCGATCAGGGGCCTTTGTTATACTCAATCAGGGGACTTTGTTTTACTTGATCAGGGGACTTTGTTATACTCGATCAGGGGGCTTTGTTTTACTCGATCAGGAAACTTTGTTATAATCGATGAGGAGCCTTTGTTATAATCGTTCAGGGGACTTTGTTATACTCGATCAGGGGACTTTGTTATACTCGATCAGGGGACTTTGTTATACTCGATCATGGGACTTTGTTATATTCGATAAGGGGACTCTGTTATACTCGATTAGGTGACTGTAATACTCGATGAGGGGACTTTGTTATACTCGATCAGTGGCCTTTGTTATACTCTTTTAGAGGCCTTTGTTATATTCGAACAGGGGCCTTTGTTAAACTCAATCAAAGGCCTTTGTTATTTTCGATTTGAGGACTTTGTTAAACTCGATGAGGAGACTTTGTTATACTCGATGAGGGGAGTTTGTTATACTCGCTCAGGGGACTTTGTTTTACTCGATCAGGGGGATTTGTTATACTCGATCAGGGAACTTTGTTATACTCGATCAGGAGCCTTTGTTATACTCGTTGAGGCGCCTTTGTTATATTCGATCAGGGGCCTTTGTTATACTCGACCAGGGGACTTTGTTATACTCGATAAGGGGCCAATGTTAAACTCTATCAGGGGCCTTTGTTATACTCGATCAGGGGGCTTTGTTTTACTCGATCAGGAAACTTTGTTATACTTGATTAGTAGCCTTTGTTATAATCGTGCAGGGGACTTTGTTACACTCGATCAGAGGACTTTGTTTCCTCGATCAGGGGACTTTGTTATATACTCGATCAGGGACTTTATTTATATTCGATGAGTGGACTTTGTTATACTCGACCATGGGACTTTGTTATATGCTCGATGAGGGGCCTTTGTTATACTCGATCAGGAGACGCTGTTTTACTCGATCAGGAACTTTGTTATACTCGGCCAGGGGAGTCTTTGTTATGCTCGATCAGGGCCTTTGTTGTACTTGATGAGGGGGTGTTATACTCGATCAGGGACTTTGGTATTCTCGATCAGGGGACTTTGTTATATTCGATGAGGGGACTTTGTTATACTCGACCATGGGACTTTGTTATACTCGATGAGGGGCCTTTGTTATACTCGATCAGGGGCCCTTGTTATACCCGATCAGGGGACTTTGATATACTCGATCAGAGGACTTTGTTATACTCGATCAGGGGACTCAGTAATACTCGATCAGGGGACTTTGTTTTACTAGATCAGGGGCCTTTGTTATACTCGATCAGGGGACTTTGTTATACTCGATCAGGGTCTTTGTTTTACTCGATCAGGAAACTTTGTTATACTCGATCAGTAGCCTTTGTTATATACTCTTTAGAAGCCTTTATTATATACTCGAACAGGGGCCTTTGTTAAACTCGATCAAAGGCCTTTGTTATTCTCGATTAGAGGACTTTGTTAAACTCGATGAGGAGACTTTGTTATACTCGATCAGCGGAGTTTGTTATACTCGATCAGGGGACTTTGTTTTACTCGATCAGGGGGCTTTGTTATACTCGATCAGGGGACTTTGATATACTCGATCAGGGGCGTTGTTATACTCGATCAGGGGCCTTTGTTTTACTCGATCAGGGGACTTTGTTTTACTCGATCATTGGACTTTCTTATGCTCGATCAGGGGGGCTTTGTTTTACTCGATCAGGAAGCTTTGTTATACTCGATCAGTAGCCTTTGTTATAATCGTGCAGGGGACTTTGTTACACTCGATCAGGGGACTTTGTTCTCCTCGATCAGGGGACTTTGTAATACTCGATCAGGGGACTTTGTTATATTCGATGAGGGGTCTTTGTTATACTCGACCATGGGACTTTGTTATACTCGATGAGGAGCCTTTGTTATACTCGTTCAGGGGCCCTTGTTATACCCGATCAGGGGACTTTATTATACTCGATGAGTGGACTTTGTTATACTCGATCAGGGGACTCTGTAATACTCGATCAGGGGACTTTGTTATACTCGTTTATGGGCCTTTGTTATACTCGATCAGGGGACTTTGTTATATTCGATAAGGGGACTTTGTTATACTGGATCATGGGACTTTGTTATACTCGATGAGGGGCCTTTGTTATACTTGTGAGGGGACTCTGTTATACTCGATCAAGGGACTCTGGAATACTCGATCAGGGGACTTTGTTATACTCGATCAGTGGCCTTTGTTATACTCTTTTGGAGGCCTTTGTTATACTCGAACAGGGGCCTTTGTTAAACTCATACAACTGCCTTTGTTATTCTCGATTAGAGGACTTTGTTAAACTCGATGAGGAGACTTTGTTATACTCGATCAGGGGAGTTCTTTATACTCGATCAGGGGACTTTGTTTTACTCGATCAGGGGGCTTTGTTATACTCGATCAGGGGACTTTGTTATACTTGATCAGGGGTCTTTGTTATTCTCGATCAGGGGCCTTTGTTATACTCGATCAGGGGACTTTGTTATACTCGGCCAGGGGTCTTTGTTATACTCATTCAGGGGCCTTTGTTATACTTGATCAGGGGGCTTTGTTATACTCGATCAGGGGACTTTGTTATTCTCGATGAGGGGGACTTTGTTATACCCCATCAGGGGGCTTTGTTATACTCGATCAGGGGACTTTGTTATACCCGATGAGGGGGCTTTGTTTTACTCGATCAGGAAACTTTGTTATACTCGATCAGTAGCCTCTGTTATAATCGTGCAGGTGACTTTCTTACACTCGATCAGGGGACTTTGTTATACTCGATGAGGGGCCTTTGTAATTCTCGATTATTGGACTTTGATAAACTCGATGAGGAGACTTTGTTATTCTCGATCAGGGGAGTTTTCTTATACTCGATCAGGGGACTTTGTTTTACTCGATCAGGAGGCTTTGTTATACTCGATCAGGGGACTTTGTTATACTCGATCAGTGGCCTTTGTTATACTCGATCAGGGGCATTTGTTATACTCGATCAGGGGACTTTGTTATACTCGGCCAGGGGTGTTTGTTATACTCGATCAGGGGCCGTTGTTATACTTGATCAGTGGGCTTTGTTATACTCGATCAGGGGACTTTGTTATTCTCGATTAGGGGGACTTTGTTATACTCGATCAGGGGGCTTTGTTATACTCGATCAGGGAACTTCGTTATACTCGATCAGGGGCCTTTGTTATAATCGACCTGGGGACTTTGTTATACTCGATCAGGGGCTTTTGTTATACGTGATGAGGGGGCTTTGTTATACTCGATCATTGGCCTTTGTTATTCTCTTTTAGAGGCCTTTGTTATACTTGAAGAGGGGCCTTTGTTAAACTCGATCAAAGGCCTTTGTTATTCTTGATTTGAGGACTTTGTTAAACTCGATGAAGAGACTTTGTTATACTCGATCAGGGGAGTTTGTTATACTCGATCAGGGGACTTTTTTTTTACTCGATCAGGGGGCTTTGTTTTACTCGATCAGGGGACTTTGTTATACTCGATCAGGGGCCTTTGTTATACTCGATCAGGGGACTTTGTTCTCCTCGATCAGGGGACTTTGTAATACTCGATCAGGGGACTTTGTTATTTTCGATGAGGGGACTTTGTTATACTCGACTATGGGAATTTGTTATACTCGAGGAGGAGCCTTTGTTATACTCGATCAGGGGCCCTTGTTATACTCAATCAGGGGACGTTGTTATACTCGATGAGGGGACTTTGTTATACTCGCTCAGGGGACTCTGTAATACTCGATCAGGGGACTTTGATATACTCGATCAGGGGCCTTTGTTATACTCGATCAGGGGACTTTGTTATATTCGATAAGGGGACTTTGTTATACTGGATCATGGGACTTTGTTATACTCGATGAGGGGCCTTTGTTATACTCGATGAGGGGACTCAGTTATACTCGATCAAGGGACTCTTTAATACTCGATCAGGGGACTTTGTTATACTCGATCAGTGGCCTTTGTTATACTTTTTAGAGGCCTTTGTTATACTCGAACAGGGGCCTTTGTTAAACTCGATCAAAGGCCTTTGTTATTCTCGATTAGAGGACTTTGTTAAACTCGATGAGGAGACTTTGTTATACTCGATCAGGGGAGATCTTTATACTCGATCAGGGGACTTTGTTTTACTCGATCATGGGGCTATGTTATACTCGATCAGGGCACTTTGTTATACTCGATCAGGGGACTTTGTTATATTCGATAAGGGTACTTTGTTATACTGGATCATGGGACTTTGTTATACTCGATGAGGGGCCTTTGTTATACTCGATGAGGGGACTCTGTTATACTCGATCAAGGGACTCTGTAATACTCGATCAGGGAACTTTGTTATACAATACTCGTTCAGGCGCCTTTGTTATATTCGATTAGGGGCCTTTGTTATATTCGATCAGGGGCCTTTGTTATACTCGACCTGGGGACTTTGTTATACTCGATCAGGGGCTTTTGTTAAACTCGATCAGGGGCCTTTGTTATACTCAATCAGGGGACTTTGTTTTACTTGATCAGGGGACTTTGTTATACTCGATCAGGGGGCTTTGTTTTACTCGATCAGGAAACTTTGTTATAATCGATGAGGAGCCTTTGTTATAATCGTTCAGGGGACTTTGTTATACTCGATCAGGGGACTTTGTTATACTCGATCAGGGGACTTTGTTATACTCGATCATGGGACTTTGTTATATTCGATAAGGGGACTCTGTTATACTCGATTAGGTGACTGTAATACTCGATGAGGGGACTTTGTTATACTCGATCAGTGGCCTTTGTTATACTCTTTTAGAGGCCTTTGTTATATTCGAACAGGGGCCTTTGTTAAACTCAATCAAAGGCCTTTGTTATTTTCGATTTGAGGACTTTGTTAAACTCGATGAGGAGACTTTGTTATACTCGATGAGGGGAGTTTGTTATACTCGCTCAGGGGACTTTGTTTTACTCGATCAGGGGGATTTGTTATACTCGATCAGGGAACTTTGTTATACTCGATCAGGAGCCTTTGTTATACTCGTTGAGGCGCCTTTGTTATATTCGATCAGGGGCCTTTGTTATACTCGACCAGGGGACTTTGTTATACTCGATAAGGGGCCAATGTTAAACTCTATCAGGGGCCTTTGTTATACTCGATCAGGGGGCTTTGTTTTACTCGATCAGGAAACTTTGTTATACTTGATTAGTAGCCTTTGTTATAATCGTGCAGGGGACTTTGTTACACTCGATCAGGGGACTTTGTTTTCCTCGATCAGGGGACTTTGTTATACTCGATCAGGGGACTTTGTTATATTCGATGAGTGGACTTTGTTATACTCGACCATGGGACTTTGTTATACTCGATGAGGGGCCTTTGTTATACTCGATCAGGGGCCTTTGTTTTACTCGATCAGAGACTTTGTTATACTCGGCAGGGGTCTTTGTTGCCTCGATCAGGGGCCTTTGTTGTATGATGAGGGCTTTGTTATACTCGATCAGGGGACTTTGTTATTCTCGATCAGGGGACTTTGTTATACTCGATCAGGGGACTTTGTTATATTCGATGAGGGAACTTTGTTATACTCGACCATGGGACTTTGTTATACTCGATGAGGGGCCTTTGTTATACTCGATCAGGGACCCTTGTTATACCCGATCAGGAGACTTTGTTATACTCGATCAGAGGACTTTGTTATACTCGATCAGGGGACTCAGTAATACTCGATCAGGGGACTTTGTTTTACTAGATCAGGGGCCTTTGTTATACTCGATCAGGGGACTTTGTTATATTCGATAAGGGGACTTTGTTATACTGGATCATGGGACTTTGTTATACTCGATCAGTGGCCTTTGTTATACTCTTTTAGAGGCCTTTATTATACTTGAACAGGGGCCTTTGTTAAACTCGATCAAAGGCCTTTGTTATTCTCGATTAGAGGACTTTGTTAAACTCGATGAGGAGACTTTGTTATACTCGATCAGCGGAGTTTGTTATACTCGATCAGGGGACTTTGTTTTACTCGATCAGGGGGCTTTGTTATACTCGATCAGGGGACTTTGATATACTCGATCAGGGGCGTTGTTATACTCGATCAGGGGCCTTTGTTTTACTCGATCAGGGGACTTTGTTTTACTCGATCATTGGACTTTCTTATGCTCGATCAGGGGGGCTTTGTTTTACTCGATCAGGAAACTTTGTTATGCTCGATCAGTAGCCTTTGTTATAATCGTGCAGGGGACTTTGTTACACTCGATCAGGGGACTTTGTTCTCCTCGATCAGGGGACTTTGTAATACTCGATCAGGGGACTTTGTTATATTCGATGAGGGGTCTTTGTTATACTCGACCATGGGACTTTGTTATACTCGATGAGGAGCTCTTTTGTTATACTCGATCAGGGGCTCCTTTGTTATACCCGATCAGGGGACTTTATTATACTCGATGAGTGGACTTTGTTATACCCGATCAGGGACTCCCCAGGTCACCGATCAGACCTTTGTTATACCCGATTATGGGCTCTCGTTATACCTGCTGATCAGGGGACTTTTGTTATATTCGATAAGGGGACTTGTTATACTGGACTATGGGACTTTGTTATACTCGATGAGGGCCTTGGTTATACTCTAGATGAGGGGACTCTGTTATACTCGATCAAGGGACTCTGTAATACTCGATCAGGGGACTTTGTTATACTCTTTTGGAGGCCTTTGTTATACTCGAACAGGGGCCTTTGTTAAACTCGTACAACGGCCTTTGTTATTCTCGATTAGAGGACTTTGTTAAACTCGATGAGGAGACTTTGTTATACTCGATCAGGGGAGTTCTTTATACTCGTTCAGGTGACTTTGTTTTACTCGATCAGGCGGCTTTGTTATACTCGATCAGGGGACATTGTTATACTCGATCTAGGCACTTTGTTATTCTCGATCAGGGGCCTTTGTTATACTCGATCAGGGGACTTTGTTATACTCGGCCAGGGGTCTTTGTTATACTCATTCAGGGGCCTTTGTTATACTTGATCAGGGGGCTTTGTTATACTCGATCATCGGACTTTGTTATTCTCGATCAGGGGGACTTTGTTATACCCCATCACGGGCCTTTGTTATACTCGATCAGAGGACTTTGTTATACCCGATGAGGGGGCTTTGTTTTACTCGATAAGGAAACTTTGTTATACTCGATCAGTAGCCTCTGTTATAATCGTGCAGGGGACTTTGTTACACTCGATCAGGGGACTTTGTTATACTCGATGAGGGGCCTGTGTAATTCTCGATTATTGGACTTTGTTAAACTCGATGAGGAGACTTTGTTATACTCGATCAGGAGAGTTTGTTATACTCGATCAGGGGACTTTGTTTTACTCGATCAGGGGACTTTGTTTTACTCGATCAGGGGGCTTTGTTATACTCGATCAGGGGACTTTGTTATACTCGATCAGTGGCCTTTGTTATACTCGATCAGGGGCATTTGTTATACTCGATTAGGGGACTTTGTTATACTCGGCCAGGGGTGTTTGTTATACTCGATCAGGGGCCGTTGTTATACTTGATCAGGGGGCTTTGTTATACTCGGTCAGGGACTTTGTTATTCTCGATCAGGGGACTTTATTTATACTCGATTAGGGGCTTTGTTATACTCGATCAAGGGAACTTTGTTATACTCGATCAAGAGGCTTTCTTATACTCGATCAGGGCCTTTGTTATACTCAATCAGGGACTTTGTTTTACTCGATCAGGGGACTTTGTTATATACTCGATCAGGGGGCTTTGTTTTACTCGATCAGAAACTTTGTTATACTCGATCAGTAGTCTTTGTTATAATCGTGCAGGGGACTTTGTTACACTCGATCAGGGGCCTTTGTTATACTCGATCAGGGAACTTTGTTATTCTCGATCAGGGGGACTTTGTTATACTCGATCAGGGGCCTTTGTTATATTCGCTCAGGGGCCTTTGTTATACTCGATCAAGGGACTTTGTTATAATCGGCGAGGGGTCTTTGTTATACTCGATCAGGGGCCTTTGTTAAACTCGATCAGGGGCCTTTGTTATACTCGATCAAGGGGCATTGTTATACTCGATCAGGGAACTTTGTTATACTCGATCAGGGGGCTTTGTTTTACTCGATCAGGTGACTTTGTTATACTCTGCCAGGGGTCTTTGTTATACTCGATCAGGGGCCTTTGTTATACTTGATCAGGGGGCTTTGTTATACTCGATCAGGGGACTTTGTTATTCTCGATTAGGGGGACTTTGTTATACCCCATGAGAGGGCTTTGTTATACTCGATCAGGGGACTTTGTTATACTCGATCAGGGGGCTTTGTTTTACTCGATTAGGAAACTTTGTTATACTCGATCAGTAGCCTCTGTTATAATCGTGCAGGGGACTTTGTTACACTCGATTCGGGGGACTTTGTTCTCCTCGATCAGGGGACTTTGTTTTACTCGATCAGGGGACTTTGTTATACTCGATCAGCGGGCTTTGTTTTACTCGATCAGGAAACTTTGTTATACTCGATCAGTAGTCTTTGTTATAATCGTGCAGGGGACTTTGTTACACTCGATCAGGGGACTTTGTTCTCTCGACCAGGGGACTTTGTTATACTCGATCAGGGGCCTTTGTTAAACTCGATCAGGGGCCTTTGTTATACTCGATCAGGGGGCTTTGTTTTACTCGATTAGGAAACTTTGTTATACTCGATAAGTAGCCTTTGTTATAATCGTGCAGGGGACTTTGTTACACTCGATCAGGGGACTTTGTTCTCCTCGATCAGGGGACATTGTTATACTCGATCAGGGGACTTTGTTATATTCGATGTGGGGACTTTGTTATACTCGACAATGGGACTTTGTTATACTCGATGAGGGGCCTTTGTTATACTCGATCAGGGGCCCTTGTTATACCCGATCAGGGTACTTTGTTATACTCGATCAGAGGACTTTGTTATACTTGATCTGGGGACTCTGTAATACTCGATTAGGGGACTTTGTTCTCCTCGATCAGGGGACTTTGTTATACTCGATCAGGGGCCTTTGTTATACTCGATCAGGGGCCTTTGTTATACTTGATCAGGGGACTTTGTTATACTCGGCCAGGGGTCTTTGTTATACTCGATCAGGGGCCTTTGTTATACTTGATCAGGGGGCTTTGTTATACTCGATCATTGGGCTTTGTTATACTCGATCAGGGAACTTTGTTATACTCGATCAAGGGGCTTTGTTATACTCGATCAGGGAACTTTGTTTTACTCGTTCAGGGGCCTTTGTTATACTCGTTCAGGCGCCTTTGTTATATTCGATCGGGAGCCTTTGTTATACTCGACCAGGGGACTTTGTTATACTCGATCAGGGGCCTTTGTTAAACTCGATCAGGGGCCTTTGTTATACTCAATCAGGGGACTTTGTTTTACTCGATCAGGGGACTTTGTTATACTCGATCAGGGGGCTTTGTTTTACTCGATCAGGAAACTTTGTTATACTCGATTAGTAGTCTTTGTTATAATCGTGCAGGGGACTTTGTTACACTCGATCAGGGGCCTTTGTTATACTCGATCAGGGGACATTGTTATATTCGATAAGGGGACTTTGTTATACTGGATCATGGGACTTTGTTATACTCGATGAGGGGCCTTTGTTATACTCGATGAGGGGACCCTGTTATACTCGATCAAGGGACTCTGTAATACTCGATCAGGGGACTTTGTTAAACTCGATCAGGGGCCTTGTTATACTCGATCAGGGGTCTTTGTTTTACTCGATCAGGGAACTTTATTATACTTGATCAGGGGGCTTTGTTTTACTCGATCAGGGGACTTTGTTATACTCTGCCAGGGGTCTTTGTTATACTCGATCAGGGGCCTTTGTTATACTTGATCAGGGGCTTTATATACCTCGATCAGGGGACTTTGTTATTCCTCGATCAGGGGACTTGTTATAATTCCCATCAGGGGGCTTTTGTTATACTCGATCAGGGACTTTGTTATACTCCGGATCAGGGGCTTGTTTTACTTGATTAGAAACTTTATTATACCCGGATCAGTAGCCTCTGTTATAATCATGCAGGGGACTCTGTTACACTCGATCAGGGGACTTTGTTCTCCTCGATCAGGGGACTTTTTTTACTCGATCAGGGGACTTTGTTATACTCGATCAGGGAGCTTTTTTTTCTCGATCAGGAAACTTTGTTATACTCGATCAGTAGTCTTTGTTATAATCGTGCAGGGGACTTTGTTACACTCGATCAGGGGACTTTGTTCTCCTCGATCAGGGGACTTTGTAATACTCGATCAGGGGACTTTGTTAAATTCGATGAGGGGACTTTGTTATACTCGACCATGGGACTTTGTTATACTCGATGAGGGGCCTTTGTTATACTCGATCAGGGGCCCTTGTTATACCCGATCAGGGGACTTTGTTATACTCGATCAGGGGACTTTGTTATACTCGATCAGTGGCCTTTGTTATACTCGTTCAGGCGCCTTTGTTATATTCGATCTGGGGCCTTTGTTATACTCGACCAGGGGACTTTGTTTTACTCGATCAGGGGCCTTGTTAAACCCCGGATCAGGGCCTCGGTTATACTCAATCAGGGAATTTGTCTTACTCTCGATCAGGGGACTTTGTTTATACTCGATCAGGGGTTTGCTTTACTCGATCAGAAACTTTGGTTATACTGGATCAGTAGTCTTTGTTATAATCAAAAAGTAGGGGACTTCGGTTACACCCCGGATCAGGGCCTTTGTTACTCTTTCATGATCAGGGACATTGTTATATTTTGGCCAGGGTCTTTTGTTGTACCTCGATGAGGGGACTTTGCGAGGCCGGACCATGGACTTGTTATACCTCGATGAGGGGCCTTGTTATACCTGATCAGGGTTCTCTTGAGCTACCCGGATCAGGGGACTTTGTTATACTCGATCAGGGACTTTGTTATACCTGATCAGTGGCCTTTTGTTATACCTGTTCAGGCGCCTTGTTATATCTTCGGATCAGGGCCTTTGTTATACCGGACCAGGGGACTTTTGTTACATCTTTTTCGATCAGGGCCTTTGTTAAACCCGCCGATCAGGGCTTGTTATACCTCAATCAGGGGACTTGTTTTACCGGATCAGGGACTTTTGTTATACTCGGATCAGGGGGCTTTGTTTTACTCGATCAGGAAACTTTGTTATACTCGATCAGTAGTCTTTGTTATAATCGTGCAGGGGACTTTGTTACACTCGATCAGGGGCCTTTGTTATACTCGATCAGGGGACATTGTTATATTCGATAAGGGGACTTTGTTATACTGGATCATGGGACTTTGTTATACTCGATGAGGGGCCTTTGTTATACTCGATGAGGGGACCCTGTTATACTCGATCAAGGGACTCTGTAATACTCGATCAGGGGACTTTGTTAAACTCGATCAGGGGCCTTGTTATACTCGATGAGGGGTCTTTGTTTTACTCGATCAGGAAACTTTGTTATACTCGATCAGTAGCCTTTGTTATAATCGTGCAGGGGACTTTGTTACACTCGATCAGGGGACTTTGTTCTCCTCGATCAGGGGACTTTGTTATACTCGATCAATGGACTTTGTTATATTCGATGAGGGGACTTTGTTATACACGACCATGGGACTTTGTTATACTCAATGAGGGGCCTTTGTTATACTCGATCAGGGGCCCTTGTTATACCCGATAAGGGGACTTTGTTATACTCGATCAGAGGACTTTGTTATACTCGATCAGGGGACTCAGTAATACTCGATCAGGGGACTTTGTTATACTAGATCAGGGGCCTTTGTTATACTCGAGAAGGGGAGTTTGTTATATTCGATAAGGGGACTTTTTTATACTGGATCATGGGACTTTGTTACACTCGATCAGTGGCCTTTGTTATACTCTTTTAGAGGCCTTTGTTATACTCGAACAGGGGCCTTTGTTAAACTCGATCAAAGGCCTTTGTTATTCTCGATTAGAGGACTTTGTTAAACTCGATGAGGAGACTTTGTTATTCTCGATCAGGGGACTATGTTATACTGGGCCAGGGGTCTTTGCTATACTCGATCAGGAGCCTTTGTTAAACTCGATCAGAGGCATTTGTTATACTCAATCAGGGGGCTTTGTTTTACTCGATCAGGGGGACTTTGTTATAC
>NW_024750996.1:0-5000 GCF_018991925.1 Homarus americanus
TCAATTGTGCTTCCGTTCGGTTACGTATTGCTCACACCGGTTAAAAGTACTATAAACCGAAAATACAGGTGTGTTCAGTAATATAATCCAACTTCACATGTGTGTGTGTGTGTGTAGTATATAATTTCAAATCACTTTTACACCTTGGTAAATATTCACCTTAATTTTTCACATGATTATAATGTAATCCTAGACAAAACCTGGGGCAGAAATCCATTCTTTTTAATTACTGCGTTAGACGCAATCCTCTACCCCACACACACACACACACGCACACACACGCACATATACACTGCACACATAAAGACCCAAAGAGGCCTCGACTTCTTGGAACAGGGTTAACAGGGTGGAGGGGTGAGAGATGAGAGAGAGTGAGAGAGGGAGAGAGAGAACGGAGGAGGGAGGGATGAAGAGAGGAGGAGAATACTTCAAGGTTGCCGTCGTTCTTGCCCCCACCATCACCCTACCACTACCAACCACTACTCCTACCACCAGCACTACCACCTCCAGCTTGTTGTTGCTGACCTAGTTGTGTTATTGTTTATAATGCCTACAATATTGTTATTATTGTTGTTGTTATCGCGTCTGTTGTATAGAAATATTTGTGGGGTTTTTATTGATGACATTTAAGTTAGTGACGTTGTTTTGGTTATATTGGTGGTGGTGGTGGTGGTGGTGGTGGTAGTGATGATGATGATGGTGGTGATAATGGTGGTAGTGGTGGTGATGGTAGTAGTGGTGATACTAGCGGTGGTGGTGATGATGGTAGTAAGTGGTAATGCTAGTAGTGGTGGTGATAGTGGTGATGGTAGTTGTGGTGATACCTGCGGTGGTGGTGGTGATGGTAGTAGTGGTGATGATGGTAGTGGTAATGCTAGTAGTGGTGATGGTAGTAGTGGTGATGATGGTATTAGTGGTGACGATGGTGGTGGTAATACGAGTAGTGGTGATGATGGTAATAATGGTGATGATGGTAGTGGTAATGCTAGTAGTGGTGATGGTAGTGGTGGTGATGATGATAGTAGTGGATGATGGTAGTGGTAATGCTAAGTGGTGATATGGTAGTATGGTGATGATGGTAGTATTGGTAATGCTAGTAGTGGTGATGCTAGTAGTGGTGATGATAGTAGTACAAGGTGATGATGGTAGTAGTGGTGATAGGGATGAACTACACCGGGATAATGAAGGCGACTCGTGACCTCCAACACAGGGAGGCTCCAATGGAGTCCAGGTGTCCCAGGTGGTGAGGGCACAACCTTCTGGCCTCACCTGAGTGTTAATTAAACAATGGAGCCTACCCCCCACCCCACCCCCCATTCCCACCCCCTCACCAACAAACTCATTTCATCTTCCTGTAAGCGTGGATTTGTAATTGCTTTGAGTACGGTAGTTTACTTTTGACCCCGTAAGTGAGAAGCAGATAATAATGATAAATTATTAAAACCAAATGGCAGGCAAGGCAAGACCAAGGCAAAGGCAAGCAAAGGCAAAGACAAGGCAAGGCAAGGTAAGGTAAGGTAAGGTAAGGTAGGTTAGGTTTTTTTTTTACGGGATTATTAGCCAACCCGGGCACAGGTCACTATGACCCACATCCCAGGGGCCAGGGGGCGAAAATGTAATAAAAGGTTAGATTAGACTTGAGATATCTTTGTAGACCCACACGGTATATGCTTTCCAACTAAACATTATTAATAAAATGATAATAATAATAATAATAATAATACTAATAATAATAATAATAATAATAATAATAATAATAATAATAATAATAATAATAATAATAATAATAATAAAACAACAAAACCACAAAAATCCACACACATACAGAAAAAAAAACACACCGACGCCAAGCTGTACGCTTCCGAGGGCCTGTCTCCACCTTTCAGTCACTCACCTGTGGCGTCCCCCAAGGCACCAAGATGGGACCCTTTAGCTGTATGCTTATCAATGATGCCCTAAGAGAAACCCCTGCTCGCTGGAAATATGTCGACGACTCACCATTGGGATCAGCGTCAACAATTCTGCTCCCAACTATACGCCCTTCAGGATTTATTGAACAGTCTCCAAAACTGGGCCACCAACAACCATGTCACCATCAACCATACCAAGACCATGGTTATGCCTCAACCTCTCATCCGACGTTGTCCCACCTCCTTCCATTACTTTAGGTCCCAACACAATCCAGGTTGTAGATTCCACTAAGCTCATCGGTGCACCATACAACAAACTAAATTGGAAACCAGACGTCAGTGAAGTTATCAAATCCTCCAGTTTCCGTCTCCACCTCCTCCCCGACTCAAGTCCCTCAGAGTTCCTGCCCCCAGTCTCAGTGTTTACTCAACATTCATACTTCCCAAGCTCACCTATGCCTCCCTACCTGGTCTTCCTCCTAAATGCCACATAACGTAAACACCTAGAAAAAGTAAAATAGGGCATGCAAGATTATCTCCCCTTCCTACTCCACATATCAAGAAGCGCTCAACACACTGACCTCTCGGCTCTCACTGACCATCACCACGAACTCATCTGCAAATTTGGTGAGAAGCTTCTGCACCATCCTCGACACTGCCCCTACTACCACACGAGATCCCTCGCCCGAGAATTGCTGTCTGACACCACAACCGCTTCCAGCCTCAATACAACGAACTGATAGCTATAAGAACAGCCCAGTCCCAACCATTGTAAAATTATCAATAACTTGTAATCAACAAGTGTATTTACTCCCAGATCAATCTTAATTTTGCACTGTCATTATGTTGAAATGCCCTGTAGTATAACCTTCTCCCACCTAGTTATTGTATATCATATTTGTATCACTTATTCTACTGTGTATATTATTTGTAAATCAAGAGACCCATTCCCCAATTATGTAACAGAATATTTTCAGCCTTCCGGCTGCCATGCTCCTTCAATAAACCAGTTAATTATTATTATTACACACACACACAGGCCATAACCACTAGTAATTGACCGTCTCGTTACCCCTCGCTAAAAGCAATCAAGTTATATTGTTTTGGACCATTTTTGTGTTTTATTGATGGATAATACTTTTCCAGTCGTTTTTATAACAAATTAATTTTTTCGAGAATTACGGAGATGAGTTCAGAGAACGGACGGGCTGATGAACAGCCAAGCCTCACAACGGAAGAACGAACAGACTGACGGACGGACGGACGGACGGATGAACAGCCAAGCCCAACAACGGAAGAACGAACAGACTGACGGACGGACGGACGGATGAACAGCCAAGCCTCACAACGGAAGAACGAACAGACTGACGGACGGACGGACGGACGGATGAACAGCAGCCTCACAACGGAAGAACGAACAACTGACGGACGGACGGATGAACAGCCAAGCCTCACAACGGAAGAACGAACAGACTGACGGACGGACGGACGGACGGATGAACAGCTGCCTAACAACGGAAGAACGAACAGACTGACGGACGGACGGACGGACGGATGAACAGCAGCCTCACAACGGAAGAACGAACAGACTGACGGACGGACGGACGGACGGAGAACAGCCAAGCCTCACAACGGAAGAACGAACAGACTGACGGACGGACGGATGAACAGCAGCCTCACAACGGAAGAACGAACAGACTGACGGACGGACGGATGAACAGCCAAGCCTCTACAGAAGAACGAACAGACTGACGGACGGACGGACGGGCGGATGAACAGCCAGCACCACAACGGAAGAACGAACAGACTGACGGACGGACGGACGGGCGGATGAACAGCCGCCTAACAACGGAAGAACGAACAGACTGACGGACGGACGGACGGACGGATGAACAGCCAAGCCTCCAACGGAAGAACGAACAGACTGACGGGACGGACGGACGGATGAACAGCCAAGCCTCTACAACGGAAGAACGAACAGACTGACAGGCGGACGGATGAACAGCCAAGCCTCACAACGGAAGAACGAACAGACGACGGACGGACGGACGGGCGGATGAACAGCCAACCCTCACAACGGAAGAACGAACAGACTGACGGACGGACGGACGGGCGGACGAACAGCCAAGCCTCACAACGGAAGAACAGACAGACCCACGGACGGGCGGACGATGAGCCAGCCTCACAACGGAAGAACGAACAGACTGACGGACGGACGGACGGACGGATGAACAGCCAAGCCTCACAACGGAAGAACGAACGACAGACTGACGGGCGGACGGACGGACGGATGAACAGCCAAGCCTCACAACGGAAGAACGAACAGACTGACGGGCGGACGGACGGACGGATGAACAGCAAGCCTCAACGCAGAGAACGAACAGACTGACGGGCGGACCGGGCGGATGAACAGCCAAGCCTCACCACGGAAGAACGAACAGACTGACGGGCGGACGGACGGACGGATGAACAGCCAAGCCTCACAACGGAAGAACGAACAGACTGACGGACGGACGGACGGGCGGATGAACAGCCAAGCCTCACAACGGAAGAACGAACAGACTGACGGTCGGACGGACGGACGGATGAACAGCCATCACAACGGAAGAACGAACAGACTGACGGCGGACGGACGGACGGACGGATGAACAGCGCCTCACGGAAGAACGAACAGACTGCGGACGGACGGACGGACGGATGAACAGCCAACACAACGGAAGAACGAACAGACTGACGGACCGGACGGACGGATGAACGGCTACAGAAGAACGAACAGACTGACGGACGGACGGACGGACGGATGACAGCCAAGCCTCACAACGGAAGAACGAACAGACTGACGGACGGACGGGCGGATGAACAGCCAAGCTCACAACGGAAGAACGAACAGACTGACGGACGGACGGACGGACGGATGAACAGCCAAGCCTCACAACGGAAGAACGAACAGACTGACGGACGGACGGACGGACGGATAAACTGACACACAAAAGACGATAACAAAGACAGGGTTAATCCTATATCCCTCTTTATAATAAAGGCCACCGCCCATCCGCACTAGATGCAGGCCCTCCACATGTGCAAATCTGT
>NW_024750996.1:10000-11332 GCF_018991925.1 Homarus americanus
ACAACCCCTCTGTACCACCACCCTCTGTACCACCACCCTCTGTTCCCACCACCCTCCTGTACCACCACCCCTCTCTCTACCACCACCTCTCTACCACCACCCCTCTCCACCACCTCCCCTACACCACCCTCTCCACCACCCTCTGTACCCACCCACCCTCCTCTACACCACCACCTCTCACCCCACCCTCTGTCCCTACCCCACCCTCCTCTACCACCCCTCCTCTCACCCACCCCTCCCTCCCCACACCTCCTCCACCACCCTCTCTACCACCACCCCTCTCTCCACCCCCTCTCCCCACCCCTCCCCCACCCTCCTGCCTCCACCACCCTCTCCCCACACTCTCTCTACCACCCTCTGCCACCACCACCTCCCTGTACCACCACCCCTCTGCCCACACCCTCTCTACACCACCCTCTCCACCCTCTCTACCACCCCTCCTCCACCACCTCTCACCACCTTTCCACCACCCTCTCACCACCCTCCCTACCACCACCCTCTCCACCCCTCCACCCACCCCTCCCTACCACCACCCCTGTCCCACCCACCCCACACAAGCCCCCATTATCTCTTGCAGCTTATCCTCTCCTGGAAACTGATACCTTACAATACTGGTAACTTCAGCCGTAACAGTTCAGTGTATCGTTACTGTTATCTAATAAATATAACACTATTAATATAACACTAAAAATATAACACTAATAATATAACACCAATAATATAACACCAATAATATAACACCAATAATATAACACAATAAGAAAGATAAACTATATATAATTCTTAATTATTATTCATGACCTAACGTAAAACTCACTGTATTTTTTCTGTGAACTTAAGTAGACAACACCACCATCACCACAACCTTCTCACAACCCTATGTACACAACAGAATATGCACACAAAATACAAAAACGTGTGTATTTCTGTAGCTTTCTCGTGTACCGTCATTCAGGACACAGGGAGGTGGGAGGTGAGGTGGGGAGATATGGGGAGGAGGAAGGAGGTTGAGGTGGAGGATGGAGGTGGGGGGAAGGGGAATGATGTTGATAAATGAAGGAAATGGGTTGGTATACGGAAGATGGTCATGTAGTGAAGGAAGGAAGGAAGGAAGAGGAAGGAAGGAAAAAATGGGGTAAGAGAAGAGTGTGTGGGGAGTGGGTAAGTAGGTAAGTAGCATGGGCATATCAGGAATATCAACCAGGGGGGCGTGAAGAGTGTGGGTGGAGAACATGTCGAATGCAGCAGAGCACCTGGATCGCCTTTGGTAGGTAGGTAGGTGGGTGACCTGCTTGAAGGATATCCTGCGCACAGGCAATACGTAGCTTCTAG
>NW_024750997.1:0-10550 GCF_018991925.1 Homarus americanus
TATATATATATTTATATATATATATTTATATATATTTATAGGCCTATATATATATTTATATTTATATATATATATTTATATATTTATATATATATATATTTATAGGCCTATATATATATATATTTATATATTTATATATATATATTCATATATTTATATATATATATTTATATATTTATATATTTATATATATATATTTATATATGTATATATTTATATATTTATTTATATATATATTTATATATATATTTATATATATATTTATATATTTATATATATTTATATATATATTTATATATATATATATATATATATATATATATATATATATATATAGATACGATGCGTTAATGTTCGAAATAAGGCAAGCAGAGTATTGGGTTTTATATCTAGAAGTGTAAGTAACAAGAGTGCAGAGGTCTTATTGCAACTATATCTTGCGCTAGTTAGGCCGCACCTCGATTATGCGGTTCAGTTCTGGTGCCCCTATTATAGAATGGATATAAATTCACTAGAGTCGGTGCAGCGAAGAATGACAAAAATGATTCCGGGACCTAGAAACCTTCCATATCAGGATAGGTTAAAGAAACTTAACTTGCATTCCCTAGAAAGACGAAGAGTGCGAGGAGATATGATAGAAGTATTTAAGTGGGTGAAAGGAATCAATAAAGGGGATATAGATAAAGTTCTTATAATATCCGAGCAGGATAGGACTCGGAGCAACGGATTCAAGTTGGATAAGTTTAGGTTTAGGAGGGAGATAGGAAGAAACTGGTTCACTAATAGGGTGGTGGACGAGTGGAACAAGCTTAACAACTTTGTAGTAAGTGCAGGAACTCTGGAAAGTTTCAAAAGGAGGCTAGATAGATTCATGGATGATAGAGAGTGGTAGTAACTCTCGACAGGAGCTGTAAGCACATGCCAACCGGCCTGTGCAGACTCCATATTTTCCTTATGTTCTTATATATATAAATATATATATATATATATATATATATATATATATATATATATATATATATATATTTATATATGTATTTATATACATATATATATATTTATATATATATTTATATATAAATATATAAATATATATGTATATATATATATATATATATATATATATATATACATACATACATGACGAAAGAGGAGCTCCAGGAAAAACACAAACATCTTAACTTGACTGAGTCAAGGGTTTATTTAATCACTATTTTTTTTTTTAATTTTCAGATCACTTGATCACATCCCTATGTTCCTAAATTATTTAAATTCGAAACATGGCAACATCAAATTTACTTGTGAATTGGAAAAGGACAATATTCTTCCATTCCTTGATGTTAATATCCACCGTCTTCATAATAGTTTCGAGACAGCCTTATACAGAAAATCAACTTTCACTGGTTTGAGTTCAAAATTTTCATTTTTTATTCCTCTTAATTACAAACGTAATCTAGTACGTATTCTTACCAACAGAGCCTTTAATATATGTTCAAGCTATTTCCACTTGGACATTGAACTAAAATACATAAAGGAACTACTCTCTGTTTACGGCTAATTTGGGTCCCTTAGCTGTAAATGTGTTCGAAATTTCGCGTAGTCAGTGTAGCTGGCAAGACCATCTGCTGCCTCATTCCCCAAGATACCGACATGACTGGGTATCCATAGGAATGTCACAGGACGGCCTGCATCCTGAAGTGTGGATGTTAACCCTCGTATTATGAGGATGAGGTCCTTATTTTCCCCTGATCCAAATGCGATCCCGTCGAGAGCAGACCTGGAATCGCAGCAGTCAAGCAAGGGGCAGAAAGCATCTGCTTCTTCCTCAGCGAGAAGGGCAGCAAGGAGGGCTATTAGTTCAGCCTGAGTGGAGGATGCCTCGTCAGAAACTCTGAGAGACAGTTTGATAGGCTCAGGGGCATCAGGACGGGAGATGTAGACACCAGCCCCGGCCCTACCTGTAGCGGAGTCAACAGAACCATCAGTGTAGAGGACGACCCTACCTGGGGACCAGTGGGCGAACCTGGAGAGGTGGTATTTGCAGAGAATAACAGGGTTCACCTGAGATTTCGGGAGCAGTCCACCGAGGGCAACCACTTCAGGTTGAAAATCCAGCCAGGGAGAAGGAGACGAACCAACAGCAGGGGTGACAACAATATCAGGCAGGAGGTCGTGTTCCTGGAGGGCTCGGATGAGTGACCCTCGCCACTGTCTTCTAGATGGAGGTCGGTCTCGGACAGCAGGAGTCAAGTTGGTTTGGACATAGTTGCCCCGAGGATCCCGTAGAATGGAAACGGCAGTTTTTAGGTAAAACTCCTGGACACGATCCTGTAAGGGGGAAAGACCAAGTTCGTTATATAGAGAAGTAGAGCGTGTCCACTGAGGAGCCCCAAGGATGATACGAGCAGCTTTCCTCTGGATAACTTCGAGACGGTTGACAGGGAACCCCTGCACATGGTAGAGAGGGGAGCGAGACGCCGAAAGCATATGTCTCGAAGATAGCGGACTTCAGGGATCTGACAACGTGTGCGAGTTACATACACACCCAGGTATTTTGTCTCATTAACCCAGTCTTGGGAACTTCGTGTTTTCTTTTTCCTTGTGGTTATCAGCATATACCTGGATCACGCGCACCTACAGTGATTTACTTGCATATAAATATATATATATATATATATATATATATATATATATATATATATATATATATATATATATATATATATATATATATATATTAGGGTGGTCCTTATTTTTCATCTTTGGAATTTTTTACCACAGACCCTGCTAAAAGTGTCCATTTAGGACGAAAACATTGTGTGTAGAGTTATTTTTAAATATATTAAATTTTAGAGGTTGTTCAAAGCTGTCAAAAATTAAGTAATCGATGTAGTCGATTACTTTGTAGCCGATTACGCCCACCACTAGTGCGTCGCATTTGGCACGATTGTGGCGAGTTTTTGCTGGTCGTGATTGATGATTGGGGAAATCAGAAGCAGTTCTGCAGAGTATTCTCATTATTAATTTATATTAATAGTTAATTTCTTTATTCCTCAGGTCAAAATGGGTAATGCAGGAGTAAAAACACGAGAAAATGTGTATTTGATAAAAAAATTATGTGATGACATTACAGGGGCTAAGTTACCTTGAAACAGGCAAGTGTTACAGTATTTCTTAAGCCTGCATCGCATACAGAATAAAACCATCAGAGTGGCAGCTGGGGAAGTCACAGACAAAGTTCTTCAATTTTGGACAAAAGCAAACATTCCCACACACCACAAACCAGATTGTGTGAATCAAGTGCACAAAATGTTTGACAAGTGGAGTAGTTTGAAAAAGAACTCTTCAAGAAAGACAGAAACTCAAAAGCAGAAAGAGAATGATTTCACTGATGCATTTGAAGATCTCTTTGACATTGCACATGTGAATGCCTTGAATATGATGACAGTGCAGGAGGATAAGGATTTCTTAATAGCGCAACGAGAAAAAGGGAGTCGTGGGGCAATGTCATCTCTTGACAAAGTATTCCTGAAAAGACAGAAACGACGAGAAAAAACTCTCAAGAAAGCAATGAAAAGGAAGTTGGCTGCAGCCAGTGCAGAGGAAGAAGCCAAAAAATGCCAGGCCATCGTTGTCTTGGACAGCAGTAGTACGTCTTCTTCTTAGGAATCCAACCCAGTTCCTGGCCCATCAGCACTTCAAACTCCACCTACTATCAAGAAGCGTGGGCGAAAAGAAGTTCTAACTCCAGAACCTTCTGCAGCATTAGATCGGACCAAGTCCTCAGATAGAATGGCCATGCACATTGTCACCCAAACTGCTCGGAGTCTGGGCCATGATGTCAGTGAATTGATTCTGAATCAATCAAGCATCAGGAGGAAACGTCAGCATCATCGCAGTAGCAGGGCAGCTGAAATCCTTTCAAACTTCAAACCAGAGTCAGTTATAATTGTTCACTGGGATGGTAAATTGATGCCTGATTTGACGGGGCATGGGGGCCATGTTGACAGACTCCCAGTTCTTGTCTCAGGCAATGGCAACTCCCAACTTCTTGCTGTTCCAAAACTTCCCTCTGGTACCGGTGATGAACAAGCAAAAGCTGTTGTGAAGGCTTTGCAGCAATGGCACATTGCAGACATCGTGCATGGCATGTGTTTTGATACAACAAGCTCAAATACTGGTCACCACAAGGGTGCGTGTGTCAAAATTGAGCAGTTGCTGAGTCGTGATTTGCTATATTTTGCCTGCCGCCACCATGTACTAGAACTTGTAGCTGGAGCTGCTTTTGAAGCTGTAATGGGGCACTCAGCTGCTCCTGACATACAGCTGTTCCGAAGATTCCAAGCCAAATAGGAACAAATTGACAAGCAGAAGTTTGAAGACTCCTCCACCGACGATCTGGCAGAAGAATCGGTCAGAGCTGTTAGGGACGATCTAACCAACTTCATTGAGAAGGCTTTATTGGAGACACAGCTTCGAGATGATTATTGAGAGCTGTTAGAGCTGGCCTCCATCTTCCTTGGCACATCACCTTCTCGGGGTGTACGATTTTCTGCTCCTGGTGCAATGCACCAAGCACGGTGGATGGCAAAGACCATTTATTCCTTCAAAGTGTGATTATTCCGTTCTCAGTTTAAATTTACTCCAAAGGAGAACAGAGGACTAAGTGATTTGTGCATTTTCTTTGCCCAAATATATGTGAAGGCTTGGACAACTGCTCCACTTCCTGCAAAGGCGCCAAAAGGAGATCTGATGTTGCTTAAAGCTCTACAAGACTACAGTACCATCAGCGATGCCATATCAAAGGCAACTTTCCACAAAATGATGAGACACCTCTGGTACTTGTCAGAAGAGTTGGTTGCATTGGCCTTCTTTGATGACGACGTTCTCCCAGCAGTGAAGGACCGCATGTTGGAAGCTGTGAACATCGTTATTGGAGAAGAAAAGCATATCAAACGGGTTACAATCAATCCAGACACACTCCAAGTGAAGAACCTATATGATTTCACGACAAAGAACATTAAGTAATTTTTCAAAAAGCTCAACTTGAATACAGATTTCCTGGCCCTCCCAGTAGAACAGTGGAAAGCTGATCCTGGCTTCCAAAATGCAAAAGCCAGTGTACAAGCCTTGTCTGTGATCAATGATCATGCAGAAAGAGGAGTAGCCTTAGTCCAAGATTTCTCAGGCCACATCACCAAGGACGAACAGCAACTGCAGTATCTACTGCAGGCAGTTGCTGACCACAGGAAATCATTCCCTAATGCCCTCAAGCAGACCTTACTGGGCGACAAAGAGTGAGACTGGTCCTCATGCGACCCCTGCCTTGAGCAGCAAATACCCACTTAGACTAAATGGGGGGGGCCCAGACTTGGGAGCTATGAAATGATGTGTTATGAACATTAAGCATAGGCATAATATTGTTAAATTTCATTTGACTTGAGCAACCTTTAATTATTAAGATATTTAAACAATATTTTACAGGCAATGTTTCTACCCCAAATGGAAACTTTTTGCCAGGATCTGTGACAAAAAATCGCAAATTTTATTTTTTGCCCTAAAATAAGGACCACCCTAATATATATATATATATATATATATATATATATATATATATATATATATATATATATATATATATATATATATATATATATATACATATATATATATATATATATATATATATATATATATATATATATATATATATATGTATATATATATATTTTTTTTTATATATATATTTATTTATTTATTTATATATATATATTTATTTATTTATTTATATATATATATATATATATATATATACTATATATATATATATATATATATATATATATATATATATATATATATATATATTAGGGTGGTCCTTATTTTGGGGCAAAAATAAAATTTGCGATTTTTGTCACAGATCCTAATACTTCCATTGAAAATAAGCTATTATATATATATATATATATACTATATATATATATATATATATATATATATATATATATATTATTCACGAACCCTTCACCCAGCACTGAACCACGCCATCTATTGTCTGATCTACCCAGCACCACGAGCAACGCCATCTAGGGACGAGACACGAGTATGACTCGTCTTAGTTACCACTCCGAGGTTTCCCTTCTCCCTATCCTGGTTGTTGCGTCACCTCCTCAAAGTCTTCTTTGTCAGCTCCAATTCGATGAAAGAGCACTTGGCTCTGGGAAGTGACCACAGGATCATCTATCCTCTAAACCTACGTGCAGTGACTACCTACCGTCTTCTACAATACTCAGCCTTACTCGTCAGCCATCTCAGCTCCTCACTTAAGTACTTGTATTTTGTATTAACTCCCCCACGTCCACTTGCTTCAAGATTGTTTATGTTGTATTAATATGTATATACTGTTAATGTTTAGGTTAAGTTTGGTTAAGGGTAATTTATAAGCTAATATTTTGTTAAGGGATTTATGGTACTCTATTATACACAACGAAAACTCGCATCATTTGTCTACCCTTTTATAGTCCGATTGTCTTTGTTTTTTTTTTATTGTTGTTACCTGTTGGGATCTGGGTAGACGTATAACTATATTCTAAATCCCCAACTCGTAACAAATGGCGACCGTGACAGGACACGACCTTAAGTACCATATTCCTTCCTCCCTTGTTACTCAGTGTTAATTATTCCTCCGTCACTTCTGTTCATAATTGCTTTACGGTGGTTTTAAGTTTCCTTCATATGTGTGTGCATATATTGGTATTATCGTACAATAAGAGTGACAGCCGTAGGATATTAGGTTCCAAGTGTCATAAGGCTTACCTGTTATTACACGTGGCAGTCGTGTAGTAAGTCTTATCGAGTGTAGGGAAGAATCCGGATCTGTTTAATGCCGTACCCTCACTCCAGAGTAGGCTGTTCCATAGTCACTAGTTTACGGTGAAGTGATATCTTGGGACGCCACGCTCTACCAGGACCCCATAATTATAAAGCCTCAATTATTGTTCTTCTCATTATCTCATTCAGGGTCAATCATACCATTTATCAGGGTTGTTAATCCGGATCTTTATATTAATGCCGTAATACGCCCTTCCTCTTTCAAGTATATCAGGGTTGTTAATCCGGATCTTTATATTTATGCCGTAATACGCCCTTCCTCTTTCAAGTATATCAGGGTTGTTAATCCGGATCTTTATATTTATGCCGTAATACGCCCTTCCTCTTTCAAGTATATCAGGGTTGTTAATCCGGATCTTTATATTTATGCCGTAATACGCCCTACACTCTTTCAAGTCTCTTATCCTTATCTAAGGATCTTCTCAGAAGAACAATAATCATAAGTGTAATTTCCCTAGGTATAACTTAGTTGGTTTCAGGACTTTCTGGTTATCCACTGCCGTGATATTTTCTAGGGTTATCCACTTATCTTATCTTTGGACCATTAGTTAATTTATCCTATTTTTCTTAACAATGGCCACCTCAGGTTTTGATCTCCAGGATTTTATTGAAAATCCTTCCGTAGCTAAGTTACGTGTTAATATCCTAAAGAAAGAATGGAAAGAAATAGCCAACTATTATAATATCCCATTTTCACAGCAACTGACTAAGGAAATGTTAAAAAATCATGTGATTGAAGTGCTGGTTCAACATGAAGTTTTAAAAGAATCCGCTGTTGACAGATTAACGCCCATGTCCAAGAAACTTCAACCGCTATCCACCACCCCTCCTCACTCAGAAGTTGCTTCAGGTCTGGCTAGCCCTCAAGAAAAAACACAGAGTAGACGCCTTAGAACTAGAACGAGCAAGGTTCGAGTTCCAAATCAAAATGAAAGAACTAGAGTTGGAACAGGCCAAGTTGGAGCAGCAGGCCAAGTTGGAGCCTGAAGAAAGGTCGGAACAGGCCAAGTTGCAGCATGAAGAAAAGTTGGAACAGGCCAAGTTGGAACAGGCCAAGTTGGAGCAAAAGTTGGAGCATGAGGAAATGATGGAACGGGCCAAGTTGGAGCAGGAGGTTAGACTGAAATAACTACAGGTAAGAGAGATAGAAGTCACCTTAACATCGGAGTTTAGATCAAAAGAAGTGGCATTAAGAGAGAAACTAGCTGCTTTTAACCCTGCTACTGCTATTCCCTGTTCCCGGGTTTGATGAATCCGATATGGACAGGTCATTTGGGACTTTTGAGAAAATAGCCGGGAAGAATGAGTGGCCAAAGGACCAGTGGTGTCAGTGTTAGTTCCTAAATTATGGTAAGGCTCATCAGGAGTTTATAACTGTTTAGACCAGACTGATGACTATAAAAACGTAAAAGAATATCCTCACCTCTTGCTATCGCCAGTGGATACCGGCAGAAGTTTCGTAAACCTAACCAAACCATTTTCCCCACACCTTTGTTGAGTTTGCTCAAGAAAGCTTAGGTTTTTAAGAGTGGTTAGAGGCTACAGAGACCTCCACATTTCAGGATTTGTTAAATTTGGTAGTCCTGGAGGGAGTGGAAGAGCAGAATGCCATTTCATCTTGAAGCATGTGGAGGAGCGTGGAGAGGGTTAATTTAGGGCGTGCTGCTGAGCTGGCTGATGCGTCGCGCTTTGTTGGTGGAGTCACTGGGCAGTAGAGAACGTGGTACTTCCCGACATGTTGGGTCCTCCTCTGATGATAACCTTGGGAACGTGAGTGGTAGGTCGAAAGGTCCCACACCTACTCCCCCCGATGCAACCAAGCTTACTTGTTCTTACTGTAAAAACCCAGGCCATACGATCCAGAATTGTAAACACCCAAAGTGTCGAATTGCTAAAAGTAGTTCCCTGGATCCCAAATCCAAACCAATAGCAAACACCAATGTGGAAAGGCCCCATCAGGATCTCTTCTCTTCATTCACCTATGAGGGAAAATTTTCAATCATAGAGGGGTCTCGTTCTTTCCCTATTCGTATACTACGTGATACGGGCGCAGCACAATCTATCCTCCTGTTTAACGTCATTCCTGATATATCTACCGCATTTACTAATGAGAGTGTTCTAATTTCGGATCTCTCATCCCATTCTTCCTATCCTTTAGCTAAATTGCACCTCCAATGTCCCTTGATTACTGGGGAAGTGCAAATAGCCATAAGGAAAGACCCAATGCCTGTGTGCGGCATTCATTTATTATTGGGTAATGACTTGGTAGGAGATCTAGTGGTTCCTAACATAAAGACAGTCGACTCTCCCTTACCTGTCAACTCCACCACTGACCTTAAAGAAACTATTCCTCATCTTTTCCCATCTTGTGCTGTCACCCGGTCACAGAGTGTGCGAAATGGGCCTTCTTCGTCTAAAACCACCTCTAATATCTTCCTACCCAAAGAAGATCTGTACAATAAGACCATTAGTAAGGAGGAGCTCGTTAAAGCCCAACAATCTGATCCATCTTTGACTAAACTTCATCATGCAGCAGTTGAGGGTAAAGATTTTAACACCCTTCCGTGTTTTTATTATCATGAAGGGATTTTGATGAGGGCCTATAGGCCCCCTGAGCTTGCCCAGCTAGACACGTGGTCTGAAATACATCAAGTGGTAATTCCCACCTCAGTCAGACCAGCATTAATTGCCCTTGCCCATGATGGTATTTCAGGACATTTGGGAATCCTGAAAACATATAAAAAGCTCCTCCAACACTATTATTGGCCTGGACTTAGGAAGG
Organism: Homarus americanus; assembly: GCF_018991925.1. Taxonomy (NCBI): domain Eukaryota; kingdom Metazoa; phylum Arthropoda; class Malacostraca; order Decapoda; family Nephropidae; genus Homarus; species Homarus americanus. Next base: position 9,674 of record NW_024750997.1, read on the forward strand.
ATGTGTCAAAGTACCTAAAATCTTGTCATATTTGTCAAATGGTAGGAAAACCAAATGAAAGTACCAGCAGCTCCCATTAAGCCCATCCCAGTATTTTCTACACCATTTGAAAAGATTGTTGTGGATTGTGTGGGCCCATTACCAAAGACTAAGAAAGGAAATCAATTCCTGCTCACAGTTATGGATACCAGTACACGTTATCCTGAGGCTTTTCCCCTTAAAAGCATCACTTCAAAAAACGTAATCAAACATCTTTGCACCTTTTCACTTCAGTGCGAATTTCCTAAAAGAGATCCAATCGATCAGGGCACCAATTTTACCAGCAATGCTGAAACAGGTGATAGAAAGACCTCAGTGTGGACCATTGTACATCTTCGGCTTACCACCCACAATCCCAAGGTTGCTTGGAACGGTTCCATCAAAACTTTCAAGTCAATGCTAATAAACCATCTCCCCTCAACTATATAGTCCATACTCCTGATCGCAGAAAAGATTCACAACTTGTTCACATTAATCTCATGAAACTTTACTATTCCAGGCAGTCAGAGGAAGACATCCCAGAGGCTATAAGTCAACACCATATTTGCATACGGTTTTGTCAGGGCCGAGACAGATGGCTTGGACCTATTTGGAGAATTTAGACTTCCCTCTACCTAAAGAAAACCCTGCTAACAGTCACATACTCAACAACTTGGATGAGTATTTTTCTGTTCTGAATCCATCTCAAGCAAAAGATCTCACTAAGTTGTTATCAACATTTCCTAAAGTCACGTCAGACCTCCCAGGGTTTTGCAATATACTTAAACATGATATTAAGCTAATCTCAGATGATGTACAACCCATTAGGCAATCAGCATATCGACTAAATCCACAAAAA
>NW_024750998.1:0-10747 GCF_018991925.1 Homarus americanus
TATAACAAAGTCCCCAGATTGAGTATAACAAAGTCCTCCGATCGAGTATAACAAAGGCCCCTGATCGAGTATAACAAAGTCCCCTAATATAGTATAACAAAGCCCCCTCATCGAGTATAACACAGGCCCCTGATCGAGTATAACACAGTCCCCTGATTGTGTATAACAAAGTCCCCTGATCGAGTATAACAAAGCCCCCTCATCGAGTATAACAAAGTCCAGTGATCGAGTATAACAAAGGCCCCTTATCGCGTATAACAAAGGCCCCTGATCGAGTATAACAAATTGCCCTGATCGAGTATAACAAAGTCCCCTCATCGAGTATAGCAATGTCCCCTGATCGAGTATTTTAAAGTCCCTCATCGAGTATAACAAAGTCCACTAATCTGCCCTGATCAACTATAACAAAGCCCCCTGATCGAGTATAACAAAGTCCCCTGATCGAGTATAACAAAGTCACCTGAACGCGTATAACAAAGCCCCCTGAACGAGTATAACAAAGATCCCTGATCGAGTATAACAAAGTCCCCTGATAAAGTATAACAAAGATCCCTGATCGAGTATAACAAAGTCCCCTGATCGAGTATAACAAAGTCCCCTCATCGAGTATAACAAAGTCTCCTCATCGAGTATAACAAATTCCCCTAATCGAGAATAACAAAGCCCCCTGAACGAGTATAACAAAGATCCCTGATCGAGTATAACAAAGTCCCCTGATAAAGTATAACAAAGTCCCCTGATCGAGTATAACAAAGTCCCCTGATCGGGTATAGCAAATTCCCCTGATCGAGTATAGTAAATTCCCTGATCGAGTATAACAAAGTCCACTCATCGAGTTTAACAAAGTCCTCTGATTGAGAATAAGAAAGTCTCCTGATCGCGTATAAGAAAGTCCCCTGATCGAGTATAACAAAGCCCCCGGAACGAGTATAACAAAGATCCCTGATCGAAGATAACAAATTCCCCTGAATGAGTATAACAAAGGTCCGTGATCGAATATTAAGTCCTTATCATGGTATAACAAGTCCTGATAGAGAGTATAAGAAAAGCCCCTTATCGAGTATAACAAAGGCTCCTGATCGAGTATAACAAATTCCCCTGATCGAGTATAACAAAGTCCCCTCATCGAGTATAGCAATGTCCCCTGATCGAGTATTTTAAAGTCCCTCATCGAGTATAACAAAGTCCACTAATCTGCCCTGATCAACTATAACTAAGTCCCATGATCGAGTATAACAAAGTCCCCTGATCGAGTAAAACAAAGTCCCCTGATCGAGTATAACAAATTCCCCTGATCGAGTATAACAAAGTCCCCTGATCGAGTATAACAAAGGCCCCTTATCGAGTATAACAAACTTCCCTGATCGAGTATAGCAAAGTCCCCTCATAGAGTATAACACAGCCCCCTCATCGAGTATAACAAAGTCACATGACCGAGTATAACAAAGCCCCTGAACGAGTATAACAAAGATCCCTGATCGAGTATAACAAAGGCCGCTTATCGAGTATAACAAAGTTTCCTGATCGTGTGTAATAAAGGCCCCTGATCGAGTATAACAAAGTCCCGTGATCGAGTACAACAAAGGCCCCTGATCGAGTACAATAGAGGCCCCTCATCGAGTACAACAAAGGCCCCTGATCGAGTATAACAAAGTCCCCTCATCAAGAATAACAAAGCCCCTCATCGAGTATAACAAAACCCCTGATCAAGTATAACAAATTCTTCCTAAGTGAGAATAACAAAAGTCCCCTCTTCGGAGTATAACAAAAAGGCCCTTATCGAAAGGTATAACAAAGGCCCCTTATCGAGTATAACAAAGCCCCCTGATCGAGTATAGCAAATTCCCCTGATCGAGTATAGCAAAGTCCCCTAATCGAAAATTAAAAGACCCCTCATCGAGTATAACAAAGTCCCCTTATCGAGTATAACAAAGTCACCTGAACGAGTATAACAAAGCCCCCTGATAGATGATAACAAAGTTACCTGATCGAGTAAGGCAAAGTCCCCTGATCGAGTATATTAAATTCCCCTGATCGAGTATAACATAGTCCACTCATCTAGTATAACAAAGTCCCCTGATCAAGTATAACAAAGCTCCCTGATCGAGTATAACAAAGTCCCCTCATCGAGTATAACAAAGAGCCCTGATCAGGTATAACAAAGTCCCCTGATCGAGTATAACAAAGTCCCCTAATCGAGTATAACAACTGCCCCTTATCGAGTATAACAAAGGCCTCTGATCGAGTACAACAAAGGGCCCTGGTCGAGTATAACAAAGTCCCCTCATCAAGAATAACAAAGAAAACTGATCGAGTATAACAAAGTCCCCAGATCCAGTATAACAAAGTCCTCTGATAGAGTAAAACAAAGTCCACTGATCCAGTATAACAAAGACCCTTCATCGAGCATAACAAAGTCCCCTGATCGAGTATAATAAAGTCCCCTGATCAAGTATATCAAAGCCCCTCATCGAGTATAACAAAGTCCCCTTATCGAGTATAACAAAGTTCCCTGATCGAGTATAACAATGGCCCCTTATCGAGTATAACAATGGCCCCTGATCGAGTAAAACAAAGCCCCCTGATCGAGTACAACAATGACCCCTGATCGAGTATAACAAAGTCGCCTAATCGAGTATAACAAAGGCTCCTCATCGAATATAACAAAGGCCCCTAATCGAGTATAACAAAGTCCTCTGATCGTGTATATCAAAGTCCCGATCGAATATAACAAAGGCCCCTGTTCGAGTATAACAAAGTCCCCAGATTGAGTATAACAAAGTCCCTCGATCGAGTATAACAAAGGTCCCTGATCGAGTATAACAAAGTCCCCTGTTTGTGTATAACAACGTCCCCTGATCGAGTATAACAAAGGCCCCTGATCGAGTAAAACAAAGTCCCCTGATTGTGTATAACAAAGTCCCCTGATCGAGTATAACATAGGCCCCTCATCGAGTATAGCAAAGTCCCCTGATCGAGTATATTAAAGTCCCCTGATCGAGTATAACAAAGCCCCCGGAACGAGTATAACAAAGATCCCTGATCGAAGATAACAAATTCCCCTGAACGAGTATAACAAAGTCCCGTGATCGAGTATATTAAAGTCCCCTTATCGAGTATAACAATGTCCCCTCATCGAGTATAACAAAGGCCCCTGATCGAGTATAACAAAGTCCCCTGATTGTGTATAACAAAGTCCCCTGATCGAGTATAACAAAGGCCCCTGATCGAGTATAACAAAATCCCCTGATCGAGTTTATACAAAGTCCCCTCATCGGGTATAGCAATGTCCCCTGATCGATTATATTAAAGTCCCTCATCGAGTATAACAAAGTCCACTGATCTGCCCTAATCAACTATAACAAAGTCCCCTGATCGAGTATAACAAAGTCCCCTGATCGAGTAAAATAAAGTCCCCTGATCGAGTATAACAAATTCCCCTGATCGAGTATAACAAAGTCCCCTCATCGAGTATAACAAAGGCCCCTTATCGAGTATAACAAACTTCCCTGATCGAGTATAGCAAAGTCCCCTGATAGAGTATAACACAGCCCCCTCATCGAGTATAACAAAGTCACATGACCGAGTATAACAAAGCCCCCTGAACGAGTATAACAAAGATCCCTGATCGAGTATAACAAAGGCCCCTTATCGAGTATAACAAAGTCTCGTGATCGAGTACAACAAAGGCCCCTGATCGAGTACAACAAAGGCCCCTCATCGAGTACAACAAAGGCCCCTAATCGAGTATAACAAAGTCCCCTCATCAAGAATAACAAAGCCCCTCATCGAGTATAACAAAATCCCCTGATCGAGTATAACAGTCCCCTGATCAAGTATAACAAATTCCCCTAAGTGAGAATAACAAAGTCCCCTCATCGAGTATAACAAAGGCCCCTTATCGAGTATAACAAAGCCCCCTGATCGAGTATAGCAAATTCCCCTGATCGAGTATAGCAAAGTCCCCTAATCGAAAATTAAAAGACCCCTCATCGAGTATAACAAAGTCCCCTTATCGAGTATAACAAAGTCACCTGAACGAGTATAACAAAGCCCCCTGATAGAGGATAACAAAGTTACCTGATCGAGTAAGGCAAAGTCCCCTGATCGAGTATATTAAATTCCCCTGATCGAGTATAACAAAGTCCACTCATCTAGTATAACAAAGTCCCCTGATCAAGTATAACAAAGCTCCCTGATCGAGTATAACAAAGTCCCCTCATCGAGTATAACAAAGAGCCCTGATCAGGTATAACAAAGTCCCCTGATCGAGTATAACAAAGTCCCCTAATCGAGTATAACAACTGCCCCTTATCGAGTATAACAAAGGCCTCTGATCGAGTACAACAAAGGGCCCTGGTCGAGTATAACAAAGTCCCCTCATCAAGAATAACAAAGAAAACTGATCGAGTATAACAAAGTCCCCAGATCCAGTATAACAAAGTCCTCTGATAGAGTAAAACAAAGGCCCCTCATCGAGTATAACAAAGTCCCCTGATAGCGTATAACAAAGTCCACTGATCCAGTATAACAAAGACCCTTCATCGAGCATAACAAAGTCCCCTGATCAAGTATAACAAAGCCCCTCATCGAGTATAACAAAGTCCCCTTATCGAGTATAACAAAGTTCCCTGATCGAGTATAACAATGGCCCCTTATCGAGTATAACAATGGCTCTGATCGAAAAAAACAAAGCCCCCTGATCGAGTACAACAATGACCCCTGATCGAGTATAACAAAGTCGCCTAATCGAGTATATCAAAGTCCCGATCGAATATAACAAAGGCCCCTGTTCGAGTATAACAAAGTCCCCAGATTGAGTATAACAAAGTCCCTCGATCGAGTATAACAAAGGCCCCTGATCGAGTATAACAAAGTCCCCTGGTTGTGTATAACAACGTCCCCTGATCGAGTATAACAAAGGCCCCTGATCGAGTAAAATAAAGTCCCCTGATTGTGTATAACAAAGTCCCCTGATCGAGTATAACATAGGCCCCTTATCGAGTATAGCATCGAGTAGTCCCCTGATCGAGTATAACAAAGTCCCCTGATCGAGTATAACAAAGTCCCCTAATCGAGTATAACAAAGCCCCTTGATCGAAAATAACAAATTCCCCTGATCAAGTGTAAGGAAGTCCCCTGATCGCGTATAACAAAGCCCCCAGAACGAGTATAACAAAGGCCCCTGATCGAGTATAACAAAGTCCCGTGATCGAGTATAACAAAGTCCCCTCATCAAGTATAACAAATTCCCCTAATCGAGAATAACAAAGTCCCCTCATCGAGTATAACAAAGGCCCCTGATCGAGTATAACAAAGCCCCCTGATCGCGTATAGCAAAGTCCCCTTATCGAGTATAACAAAGTCCCCTGATCAAGTATAACAAATTCCCCTAATCGAGAATAACAAAGTCCCCTAATCGAGTATAACAAAGGCCTCTTATCGAGTATAAAAAAGCCCCCTGATCGAGTATAACAATGGCCCCTTATCGAGTATAACAATGGCCCCTGATCGAGTAAAACAAAGCCCCCTGATCGAGTACAACAATGACCCCTGATCGTGTATAACAAAGTCGCCTGATCGAGTATAACAAAGGCGCTTCATCGAATATAACAAAGGCCCCTGAACGAGAATAACAAAGTCCCCTGATCGAGTATATCAAAGTCCAGATCGAATATAACAAAGGCACCTGATCGAGTATAACAAAGTCCCCAGATTGAGTATAACAAAGTCCTCGGATCGAGTATAACAAAGGCCCCTGATCGAGTATAACAAAGTCCCCTAATAGAGTATAACAAAGCCCCCTCATCGAGTATAACAAAGGCCCCTGATCGAGTATAACAAAGTCTCCTGATTGTGTATAACAAAGCTCCGTGATCGAGTATAACAAAGCCCACTCATCGAGTATAACAAAGTCCCCTCATCGAGGATAACAAAGGCCCCTTATCGAGTATAACAAAGGCCCCTGATCGAGTATAACAAATTCCCCTGATCGAGTATAACAAAGTCCCCTCATCGAGTATAGCAATGTCCCCTGATCGAGTATTTTAAAGGCCCTCATCGAGTATAACAAACTCCACTAATTTGCCCTGATCAACTATAACAAAGTCCCCTGATCGAGTATAACAAAGTTCCCTGATCGAGTAAAACAAAGTCCCCTGATCAAGTATAACAAATTCCCCTGATCGAGTATAACAAAGTCCCCTCATCGAGTATAACAAAGGCCCCTTATCGAGTATAACAAAGCCCCCTCATCGAGTATAGACAAAGTCCCCTGATCGAGTATAACAAAGTCCCCTCATCGAGTATAACAAAGCCCCCTCATCGAGTATAACAAATTCCCCTAATCGAGAATAACAAAGCCCCCTGAACGAGTATAACAAAGATCCCTGATCGAGTATAACAAAGTCCGCTGATAAAGTATAACAAAGTCCCCTAATCGAGTATAACAAAGTCCCCTGATCGGGTATAGCAAATTCCCCTGATCGAGTATATTAAATTCCCTGATCGAGTATAACAAAGTCCACTCATCGAGTATAACAAAGTCCTCTGATTGAGAATGAGAAAGTCTCCTGATCGCGTATAACAAAGTCCCCTGATCGAGTATAACAAAGCCCCCGGAACTAGTATAACAAAGATCCCTGATCGAAGATAACAAATTCCCCTGAACGAGTATAACAAAGTCCCGTGATCGAGTATATTAAAGTCCCCTTATCGAGTATAACAAAGTCCCCTGATAGAGTATAACAAAGTCCCCTCATCGAGTATAACAAAGGCCCCTGATCGAGTATAACAAAATCCCCTGATCGAGTATATAGAAAGTCCCTCATCGGGTATAGCAATGTCCCCTGATCGATTATATTAAAGTCCCTCATCGAGTATAACAAAGTCCACTGATCTGCCCTGATCAACTATAACAAAGTCCCCTGATCGAGTATAACAAAGTCCCCTGATCGAGTAAAACAAAGTCCCCTGATCGAGTATAACAAATTCCCCTGATCGAGTATAAAAAAGTCCCCTCATCGAGTATAACAAAGGCCCCTTATCGAGTATAACAAACTTCCCTGATCGAGTATAGCAAAGTCTCCTGATAGAGTATAACACAGCCCCCTCATCGAGTATAACAAAGTCACATGACCGAGTATAACAAAGCCCCCTGAACGAGTATAACAAAGATCCCTGATCGAGTATAACAAAGGCCCCTTATCGAGTATAACAAAGTTTCCTGATCGAGTGTAATAAAGGCCCTTGATCGAGCATAAAAAAGTCCTGTGATCGAGTACAACAAAGGCCCCTCATCGAGTACAATAAAGGCCCCTCATCGAGTACAACAAAGGCCCCTGATCGAGTATAACAAAGTCCCCTCATCAAGAATAACAAAGTCCCTCATCGAGTATAACAAAATCCCCTGATCAAGTATAACAGTCCCCTGATCAAGTATAACAAATTCCCCTAAGTGAGAATAACAAAGTCCCCTCATCGAGTATAACAAAGGCCCCTTATCGAGTATAACAAAGCCCCCTGATCGAGTATAGCAAATTCCCCTGATCGAGTATAGCAAAGTCCCCTAATCGAAAATTAAAAGACCCCTCATCGAGTATAACAAAGTCCCCTTATCGAGTATAACAAAGTCACCTGAACGAGTATAACAAAGCCCCCTGATAGAGGATAACAAAGTTACCTGATCGAGTAAGGCAAAGACCCCTGATCGAGTATATTAAATTCCCCTGATCGAGTATAACAAAGTCCACTCATCTAGTATAACAAAGTCCCCTGATCAAGTATAACAAAGCTCCCTGATCGAGTATAACAAAGTCCCCTCATCGAGTATAACAAAGAGCCCTGATCAGGTATAAGAAAGTCCCCTGATCGAGTATAACAAAGTCCCCTAATCGAGTATAACAACTGCCCCTTATCGAGTATAACAAAGGCCTCTGATCGAGTACAACAAAGGCCCCTGGTCGAGTATAACAAAGTCCCCTCATCAAGAATAACAAAGAAAACTGATCGAGTATAACAAAGTCCCCAGATCCAGTATAACAAAGTCCTCTGATAGAGTAAAACAAAGGCCCCTCATCGAGTATAACAAAGTCCCCTGATAGAGTATAACAAAGTCCACTGATCCAGTATAACAAAGACCCTTCATCGAGCATAACAAAGTCCCCTGATCGAGTATAACAAAGTCCCCTGATCAAGTATAACAAAGCCCCTCATCGAGTATAACAAAGTCCCCTTATCGAGTATAACAAAGTTCCCTGATCGAGTATAACAATGGCCCCTTATCGATTATAACAATGGCCCTGATCGAGTACAACAAAGCCCCCTGATCGAGTACAACAATGACCCCTGATCGAGTATAACAAAGTCGCCTAATCGAGTATAACAAAGGCTCCTCATCGAATATAACAAAGGCCCCTAATCGAGTATAACAAAGTCCTCTGATCGAGTATATCAAAGTCCCGATCGAATATCACAAAGGCCCCTGTTCGAGTATAACAAAGTCCCCAGATTGAGTATAACAAAGTCCCTCGATCGAGTATAACAAAGGCCCGTGATCGAGTATAACAAAGTCCCCTGTTTGTGTATAACAACGTCCCCTGATCGAGTATAACAAAGGCCCCTGATCGAGTAAAACAAAGTCCCCTGATTGTGTATAACAAAGTCCCCTGATCGAGTATAACATAGGCCCCTCATCGAGTATAGCAAAGTCCCCTGATCGAGTATATTAAAGTCCCCTGATCGAGTATAACAAAGCCCCCGGAACGAGTATAACAAAGATCCCTGATCGAAGATAACAAATTCCCCTGAACGAGTATAACAAAGTCCCGTGATCGAGTATATTAAAGTCCCCTTATCGAGTATAACAATGTCCCCTCATCGAGTATAACAAAGGCCCCTGATCGAGTATAACAAAGTCCCCTGATTGTGTATAACAAAGTCCCCTGATCGAGTATAACAAAGGCCCCTGATCGAGTATAACAAAATCCCCTGATCGAGTATATACAAAGTCCCCTCATCGAGTATAGCAATGTCCCCTGATCGAGAATATTAAAGTCCCTCATCGACTATAACAAAGTCCACTGATCTGCCCTGATCAACTATAACAAATTCCCCTGATCGAGTATAACAAAGTCCCCTGATCGAGTAAAACAAAGTCCCCTGATCGAGTATAACAAATTCCCCTGATCGAGGATAACAAAGTCCCCTCATCGAGTATAACAAAGGCCCCTTATCGAGTATAACAAACTTCCCTGATCGAGTATAGCAAAGTCCCCTGATAGAGTATAACACAGCCCCCTCATCGAGTATAACAAAGTCACATGACCGAGTATAACAAAGCCCCCTGAACGAGTATAACAAAGATCCCTGATCGAGTATAACAAAGGCCCCTTATCGAGTATAACAAAGTTTCCTGATCGAGTGTAATAAAGGCCCCTGATCGAGTATAACAAAGTCTCGTGATCGAGTACAACAAAGGCCCCTGATCGAGTACAACAAAGGCCCCTCATCGTGTACAACAAAGGCCCCTGATCGAGTATAACAAAGTCCCCTCATCAAGAATAACAAAGCCCCTCATCGAGTATAACAAAATCCCCTGATCGAGTATAACAGTCCCCTGATCAAGTATAACAAATTCCCCAAAGTGAGAATAACAAAGTCCCCTCATCGAGTATAACAAAGGCCCCTTATCGAGTATAACAAAGCCCCCTGATCGAGTAAAGCAAATTCTCCTGATCGAGTATAGCAAAGTCCCCTGATCGAGTATAAAAAGTCCCCTCATCGAGAATAACAAAGTCCCCTTATCGAGTATAACAAAGTCACCTGAAAGAGTATAACAAAGCCCCCTGAACGAGTATAACAAAGATGCCTGATCGAGTATAACAAAGTCCCCTGATAGAGGATAACAAAGTTCCCTGATCGAGTAAGGCAAAGTCCCCTGATCGAGTATATTAAAGTCCCCTGATCAAGTATTACAAAGTCCACTCATCTAGTATAACAAAGTCCCCTGATCAAGAATAACAAAGCCCCCTGATCGAGTATAACAAAGTCCCCTCAACGAGTATAACAAAGGGCCCTGATCAAGTATAACAAAGTCCCCTGATCGAGTATAACAAAGTCCCCTAATCGAATATAACAACTGCCCCTTATCGAGTACAACAAAGGCCCCTGGTCGAGTATAACAAAGTCCCCTGATCAAGAATAACAAAGAAAACTGATCGAGGATAACAAAGTCCCCAGATCCAGTATAACAAAGTCCCCTGATAGAGTAAAACAAAGGCCCCTCATCGAGTATAACAAAGTCCCCTGATAGAGTATAACAAAGTCCACTGATCCAGTATAACAAAGACCCTTCATCGAGCATAACAAAGTCCCCTGATCGAGTATAACAAAGTCCCCAATTCAAGTATAACAAAGCCCCTCATCGAGTATAACAAAGTCCCCTTATCGAGTATAACAAAGTTCCCTGATCGAGTATGACAATGGCCCCTTATCGAGTATAACAATGGCCCCTGATCGAGTACAACAAAGCCCCATGATCGAGTACAACAATGACCCCTGATCAAGTATAACAAAGTCGCCTAATCGAGTATAACAAAGGCTCCTCATCGAATATAACAAAGGCCCCTAATCGAGTATAACAAAGTCCCCTGATCGAGTATATCAAAGTCCCGATCGAATATAACAAAGGCCCCTGTTCGAGTATAACAAAGTCCCCAGATTGAGTATAACAAAGTCCCTCGATCGA
>NW_024750999.1:0-10888 GCF_018991925.1 Homarus americanus
ATCATCACTACATATAACACCACCCATCATTACTACATATAACATCATCCATCATCACTACATATAACACCATCCATCATCACTACATATAACACCATCCATCATCACTACAAATAACACCATCCATCATCACTACATATAACACCATCCATCATCACTACATATAACACCATCCATCATCACTACATATAACACCATCCATCATCACCACATATAACACCATCCATCATCACTACACATATAACACCACCCATCATCACTACATATAACACCACCCATCATTACTACATATAACACCACCCATCATCACTACATATAACACCACCCATCATCACTACATATAACACCACCCATCATCACTACATATAACACCACCCGTCATCACTACAGATCGGTAAAGTAGTTTCCGAGATTCTCGTGCAGACACACAAACAAACACACAGACATGCTTCTTTGTTTTATATATATATATATATATATATATATATATATATATATATATATATATATATATATATATATATATATATATATACAGATTATTACACACACACACACACACACAAATATCACGCTAAGAACCAACCAGGAGAGTGTGAACCAACCCCCCCCCTCGTAAAGGTTGTTGAGGACCCCTGCTTCCTACTTACAGACCTGAAGATATAACTAAGGAGAATCAAAAGCAATAGTAAATGAAGAGTGATTTATGAACCTTAATAAATGTTTGCTTGTACTCGTAAACTCTCTCCACTAACCGACTACAAGCAAGTTACCGCCGACTGCAGACAAACCACTTCCCTCTCCGACGTTCAAGAATATTATCCCTCTGTATATCTTGTGTGGCTGATTTGCATTTATATTTGAGCCTTTCGTTGGGTTTCTTTTAATTGACACTGAGTCCGCAAATTCCCCCCTCGCATACTAATCTTCCCTCATGATGGCTGCATTAATCTTCTCTCTCTCTCTGTTATGTACCATTTCAGTTTTCTTTTCATTTGTCTCTTATTTCTTTCTTTCTTTTACCTCTCCTCTTCTTGTCTCTTTTTCTATTGGCTTGTCTATCTGGCTACCATTTTCTCTCTCATTTGCTTTATATTTGCCTATCTAATGATCATATCTAGCTATCCAACAATTTTGTCTGTCTGTCTGTCTGTCTGTCTGTCTGTCTCCCTCTTTCTCCCTGTCTCTGTGTCTATCTGTCTGTCTGTGTCTGTCTTTCGCCCTGTCTCTGTGTCTGTCTGTGTGTGATTGGTGTTCCTCAGGGTAGATGCCTCTTCCTCGTGACTATTCTTAAGTGGTCAGTTCTGTTTTCATCTTCCTGGCCTGAAGGAAGTCGTTCTCCTCCTTATCTCTCATCTGGAGATTATTATGTTTACATTGTGATGGATAGATACGTAATCAAACACGCACTTTACCCCTGAATTGTTTGTGTGTAATCTTCTTTGTTGTCTTAGTTCGGTTTTGCCTTACAATCGCCCAAGACTTTATTTCCCCTCCCCTTCCCTTCCCTCCCCTCCCCTTCCCTTCCCTCCCCTTCCCTCCCCTCCCCTCCCCTCCCTTCCCTCCCCTCCCTTCGCCCCCCCATCCCTTCTCCTCACCTCCCCTCCCGTCTCCCCTCCCCTCTCTTCTCCTCTCCTCCTTCTTCTATTTTTCTTACATGTTTGATAGAGTTCCGTTTTGTCTCTGTGTCTTTATAAAGGGTAATGGCATAATAACTTCGTATAATAACTACTTAAATATACCAAAATAACTCACGAAAGCTAAACGAATGATCACTTATATTTCCTCTTTTACAAATAATTAAAAATTACTTATTTACTACCCCACCCCCCCAAAAAAAAACAATAATAATAATAAAGTCAATAAATAAAACTAATTTATTCTCAATCTTCCCAGGTTCCTAAAAGGCGCTGAAAGGAAGGGAGGAGAGAGAAAAAAGATCAAATCGTCCATTATAGTTATTCATGACCTGGTGAATAACCGCTAATTTTCACCGTCAGCGGGACACCCTGATCAGTAATTGGGTATGAGATATGACTAATACACACCTATTTGCTAAGTAATTGTATCTATTATCTATGCTTTATTGATCACTAAATACGAGCTTTGAAATGTCATGGAATTTATGGACAGCTGTGTGAAAAAGTAAGTGCCTTAAAATTCCTCTGTGTGTGTGTGTGTGTGTGTGTGTGTGTGTGTGTGTGTGACAGTGTCTTAAATTCAGCTTTATGTGTGAGAAAGTGCCGAAATTTACCTGTGTGTGAGAAAGTGCCTTAATTTACCTGTGTGTGAGAAAGTGCCAAAATTTACCTGTGTGTGAGAAATTGCGTTAGTTTACCTGTGTGTGTGAGAAAGTGCCTTAATTTACCTGTTATTATATCATGATGCTAACCACCAGACAAAGGCAGGTGAGAGAGGAAATATAGATAGTACGAGAGAAAGAGTGAAGAAGGAAATAGTAATATTGAGATAAATACAGACAAATAAAGGAAGAGAGAAACAGACAGACAAAAAAGAAAGAGAAAGTCAGAAAAGAGAGAGAGAGAGAGAGAGAGAGAGAGAGAGAGAGAGAGAGAGAGAGAGAGAGAGATAATTAGAAGAAACGAGAGACATGCCGTAAGAAGTAGAGGGAGAGAGAATGAAAACACACACACACACACACACACACACACAAGACGTACCTCCAGTTTCCGTCTCCACCTCCTCCGCCGACTCAAGTCCCTCGGAGTTCCTGCACACGAGCTCCTCAGTGTTTACACAACATTCATACTTCCCAAGCTCACCTATGCCTCCCCCTCCTGGTCTTCCTCCCTAAATGCCACACAACGTAAACACCTAGAAAAAGTGCAAAAGAGGGCATGGAAGATTATTCTCTCTCCTTCCTACTCCACATATCAAGAAGCGCTCAACACACTGACCCTTTCGACTCTCACTGACCATCACCACGACCTCATCTGCAAATTTGGTAAGAAGCTTCTTCACCATCCTCGACACCGGCTCCTACTACCACCTGAGATCCCTAGTCCGAGAATTGCTGTTCGACACCACAACCGCATCCAGCCCATACGTGCACGAACTGATCGCTATAAGAACAGCCCAGTCCCAACCATTGTAAAAATTATCAATAACTTGTAATAAACCAGCGTATTCACTCCCAGTAAACACTACTCCTTGCACTGTCACTATGTTGAAATGAACTGTAGTTTGAGCTTTTCCCCATCTAGTTATTTTGTCTTATTTGTGTCACTTATGTTACTTGTATATTATTTGTAATTCGAAACCCATTCCCCAAATATGTAACTGTATATTTTCAGCCTTCTGGCTGCCAGGCTCTTTCAATAAACCGTTAATTATTATTATTATTATTATTATTATTACCTGGCGCTCCTCTGGGAGCAGTCAGGTCAACTGTTAAGTTGGCCCATACCAACCCCCTCCCCTGAACCCTCCTCCCCACCGGAATACCAACAAGTTCTCGCCAGAAGTTACAATTTCATTTAGTTGTTCTCTCACCAGTGTGTTTCACATGGTAATGTTTACTTCCCCAAGTGAGGCCAAGCTTAAACAGTTAGTATTACTTAATGTAGGTTAAACAAATTAAATACTGAAGCTCCAGTTGAGTGACGCCTTGGACGTCTTACTGTCAACCAATCGGCTGTCTTGCTACAAACAGCTCTAAGCAAAGTTGCAGTGAACAGACTATACAGTATATACTAAATAACATGAAATAAATAAATTAGTTTACAATTGATAAAATAACACATAATAAAGCCCATTATAATTCTTATCTGGCTGAACTTAAGTCTTTAATGACGTCAGTAAAGATGCTGTTTCTTATTGTATGACGATGACCAAGTTGACACAAACAATTATATCAGAGAATGATGACCACACACACACACACAACTCACCACCAGGTCTTGTCAGCATCTGCCTTCCTCTGTAACAGCAGGTGAGCCACCCTGGTGTGGTCTCCTCGTGTAGAGCTGTCACATTATCCCTGCACCACCACCACCGCTCCACCGCTATACCATAAAATAAACCCTACAAATAACTGATAGATGACGTACATGTAGGGCTCAAGAACAACAAATGTCATAAAAGGTAGAAAATAGACTATAAATATTACGTATCATTACATCACTGATGGCAAATATTTAGTAGAGACGTCAATATAAATGTTATGATGTATTACTTTATGTGTACAAGGTGAATGTTGAGGTATTATTATACTACAGTACAGTACAGTACAGAGGTAGTAACAATAGCGCTAGTTGCGCTAGTTAGGCCGCACCTCGATTATGCAGTTAAGTTCTGGTGCCCCTATTATAGAATGGATATAAATTCACTAGAGTCGGTGCAGCGAAGAATGACAAAAATGATTCCGGGATTTAGAAACCTTCCATATCAGGATAGGTTAAAGAAACTTAACTTGCATTCCCTAGAAAGACGAAGAGTGCGGGGAGATATGATAGAAGTATTTAAGTTGGTGAAAGGAATCAATAAAGGGGATATAGATAAAGTTCTTATAATATCCGAGCAGGATAGGACTCGGAGCAACGGATTCAAGTTGGATAAGTTTAGGTTTAGGAGGGAGATAGGAAGGAACTGGTTCACAACAGGGTGGTGGACGAGTGGAACAAGCTTAGCAACTTTGTAGTAAGTGCGGAACTTGGAAAGTTTCAAAAGAAGCGCTGATAGATTCATGGATGATAGAGATGGTGTAGTAATCCTCGACAGGAGCTGGGCATGCACAGGCCAAACAACCGGCCTATTGCAGACCTTTATTTTCTTATGTTCTTATGTTCTTATATACTCTCTACTGGTGCTTAACAACATCAGCTACAGTCAAGTAACTTCACCCATATGTCAAGCGTGGTGGCCGTGTCTTGCTGCTACAGTACAGTGCAGTACAGTACAGTACAGAGGTAGTAACAATAATATACTCACTCGTGTTAACATCAGCTACAGGGTCAAGTAACTTCACCCATATGTCAAGGTGGCCGTGTCTTGCTGCTACAGTACAGTGCAGTACAGTACAGTACAGAGGTAGTAACAATAATATACTCACTGGTGTTAACATCAGCTACAGGGTCAAGTAACTTCACCCATATGTCAAGGTGGCCGTGTCTTGCTGCTACAGTACAGTACAGTGCAGTACAGTACAGAGGTAGTAACAATAATATACTCACTGGTGTTAACATCAGCTACAGGGTCAAGTAACTTCACCCTTATGTCAAGGTGGCCGTGTCTTGCTGCTACAGTACAGTACAGAGGTAGTAACAATAATATACTCACTCGGTAAGCAACACCAGCTACAGGTCAAGTAACTTCACCCATATGTCAGTGGCCCGCTGCTACAGTACAGTACAGTACAGTACAGAGGTAGTAACAATAATATACTCACTGGTGTTAACATCAGCTACAGGGTCAAGTAACTTCACCCTTATGTCAAGGTGGCCGTGTCTTGCTGCTACAGTACAGTACAGTACAGAGGTAGTAACAATAATATACTCACTGGTGTTAACATCAGCTACAGGGTCAAGTAACTTCACCCTTATGTCAAGGTGGCCGTGTCTTGCTGCTACAGTACAGTACAGTACAGAGGTAGTAACAATAATATACTCACTGGTGTTAACATCAGCGTCAAGTAACTTCTCCGTTATGTCAAGGTGGCCGTGTCTTGCTGCTACAGTACAGTACAGTACAGAGGTAGTAACAATAATATACTCACTGGTGTTAACATCAGCGTCAAGTAACTTCTCCGTTATGTCAAGGTGGCCGTGTCTTGCTGCTACAGTACAGTACAGTACAGTACAGAGGTAGTAACAATAATATACTCACTGGTGTTAACATCAGCGTCAAGTAACTTCTCCGTTACGTCAAGGTGGCCGTGTCTTGCTGCTACAGTACAGTACAGTACAGTACAGTACAGAGGTAGTAACAATAATATACTCACTGGTGTTAACATCAGCTACAGCGTCAAGTAACTTCACCCTTATGTCAAGGTGGCCGTGTCTTGCTGCTACAGTACAGTACAGTACAGTACAGTACAGAGGTAGTAACAATAATATACTCACTGGTGTTAACATCAGCTACAGGGTCAAGTAACTTCACCCATATGTCAAGGTGGCCGTGTCTTGCTGCTACAGTACAGTACAGTACAGTACAGAGGTAGTAACAATAATATACTCACTGGTGTTAACATCAGCGTCAAGTAACTTCACCCATATGTCAAGGTGGCCGTGTCTTGCTGCTACAGTACAGTACAGTACAGAGGGTAGTAAATAATAATATACTCACTGGTGTTAACATCAGCGTCAAGTAACTTCTCCTGTTATGTCAAGGGGGCTGTGTCTTGCTGCCAGTACAGTACAGTGCCAGGTACAGAGGTAGTAAATACTAATATACTCTCACTGGTGTTAACATCAGCGTCAAAGTAACTTCTCCGTTATGTCAAGGTGGCTGTGTCTTGTTGCTACAGTACAGTACAGTACAGTACAGTACAGAGGTAGTAACAATAATATACTCACTGGTGTTAACATCAGCGTCAAGCAATTCTCCGTTACGTCATGTCCTTGCTGCTACAATACAGTACAGTACAGTACAATACTGAGGTAGCAAAAATACTCACCGATGTTAACATCAGGTACCCCATCAAGTAACTTCTCCGTTATGTCAAGGTGGCCATGTCTTGTTGCTACAGTACAGTACAGTACAGTACAGAGGTAGTAACAATAATATACTCACTGGTGTTAACATCAGCTACAGCGTTTTCATAACTTCACCCTTATGCCTGAGGTATTGTGTCTTGCTACAGTACAGTAATAAAATACAGTACAGAGGTAGTAAATAATAATATACTCACTTGGTGTTAACATCAGCGTCATAACTCTCCGTTATGTCAAGGTGGCCGTGTCTTGCTGCCAGTACAGTACAGTACAGTACAGAGGTAGTAACAATAATATACTCACTGGTAAGCTAACATCAGCGTCAAGCAACTTCTCTCCGTTATGTCAAGGTGGCCGTGTCTTGCTGCTACAGTACAGTACAGTACAGAGGTAGTAACAATAATATACTCACTGGTGTTAACATCAGCGTCAAGGAACTTCTCCGTTATGTCAAGGTGGCCGTGTCTTGCTGCTACAGTACAGTACAGTACAGAGGTAGTAACAATAATATACTCACTGGTGTTAACATCAGCGTCAAGGAACTTCTCCGTTATGTCAAGGTGGCCGTGTCTTGCTGCTACAGTACAGTACAGTACAGAGGTAGTAACAATAATATACTCACTGGTGTTAACATCAGCGTCATAACCTCACCCTTGGCGTCAAGGTGGCCGTGTCTTGCTGCTACAGTACAGTACAGTACAGAGGTAGTAACAATAATATACTCACTGGTGTTAACATCAGCGTCAAGTAACTTCTCCGTTACGTCAAGGTGGCCGTGACTTGCTGCTACAGTACAGTACAGTACAGAGGTAGTAACAATAATATACTCACTGGTGTTAACATCAGCGTCAAGTAACTTCTCCGTTATGTCAAGGTGGCCGTGTCTTGCTGCTACTCTTAATGGTGTCCCACATGCTGCAACACCACAGTTATTATGGTCACTACTTGTATCTCCCCACTAGTGTCCATGACTCCTTGTGGAGTAGTGTATATTGTCTTATCTGTCTATCCTTTTATAGACAGACAGACAGACAGACAGAGATAGATAGATAGATAGATAGATAGATAGATAGTGAAATGGACAGACAGACAGACAGACAGAGATAGATAGATAGATAGATAGATAGACAGATAGTGAAATGGACAGACAGACAGACAGACAGAGATAGATAGATAGATAGATAGTGAAATGGAGAGACAGACAGACAGATTGATTGAGTGATTGATTGATTGACAGACAGGCAGACATATTTACAGACATATTTACTAATATATTTAACAAATTTGTGGTCAATTTGTTGAATAAATTTCCCAAATCATAAATCAACTTGTAACTAATAACTGGTAGAAAAGTTTATTGATTTTAAACAAATATTATCTTTTACCAGAGGGACGAAAACAACACAAAAGTTACCACCATAACTTACCATATGTGCCGTCAGCCTTAACACCTTCTTGTAGTAATGCTTCCACCTTGTCCAGATGACCTCCTCTTACTGCCCACACCAGGGCCAGATCTGACCAACACCAACTATTACTGGTGGCTCTCACTATAACACACACACACACACACACATACATACACACACACATACATACACACACACATATACAAACATACATACATACACACACATACATACATACATACATACATACATACATACATACATTCATACATACATACACAACCACACACACACACACGTGTATATATTTGTATTACACTAAATAGGGATACCTACTGATTAGCGATAAGTTCTATATATTTCTGTTTTTTGGAATCTTCTGGATGGCCATAAGGGATCATATATATCATATAAAAGCATATAAATGATTAACTTCATACAAAACCTAACCTGACCAGACCTGACCTAACCTGACCTGACCTGACCTGACCTGACCTGACCTGACCTAACCTGACCTAACCTAACCTGACCTGACCTGACCTAACCTAACCTAACCTTGTGCAGTGTTGACTGAGGTGCCGCTCTCTAGGAGGAGGTTCACCACCTTCTCGTGGCTGTAATGTATTGCCCAGTACAGAGCCTCGCCTTCAAACAGAGAAAGATCAGTGGTAATATTTGATTAACACATAGATAGATTTTGTAGATTAAACATACATTAATTATTTCAAACATGAACACGCTTTCGGAGGACGCATTTAATATATACTTATTGTTACCACAATAAGACATACTAATTACGCATCAGTAATATTTCAATGTTATTCTAATCTCTTTAAATGTTAGTTTTTGCATAATGTAATATTATTGATAAGTAATTAGTCTTAGTATGGCTTATTGTGGGTAAAACAATCTCACAACAGGGGCGAATCCAGGATTATCAAAAGGGGGTCCAAGAGGTTGTGGGTGGGGGACAATGGTGAGGACAGCATCCCAACCCAGCTGGGGCGGGGGGGGGGGACGCTGTAAGACCCCAGATAATTGTTTAAAAGTGACCAATATTATGGTCATTTTGAAGCCATGTTATATTCGGAGATAATCTGAGGTCAATAGTTATTACTTTTTACTATATAAAAACGCCTGAGTACAATACTGTATTAAAGAAAAACTATTATAATTTGGTGATGAAACGGGAGGTCGGGCAGTGATTATAGTAGTACCTGGTGTGTGCTAATAAAAACATACTTAGGTCTGTTAGGACGTGCTTGATAATACCCATCTTTGGGATGACATAACTCACTGCTACAATCTTTATCCCTCAATAGGTATTTGACCAAAATGTGGGCTAATAATACCCAATATTTAGGCCAAGTTCACCACAAATTGGTATACATTACTGACCCGTTATAAAGTGCTTCCTGCACAGTGTTCTGGGCTACAACATAACCATAGCTTTCTTCTTTCACTTATTAATTTGTTGCCTTCCTCTCTCCGAGTTGATATCTTGGGTATTTGATAAAGGGAAAGGCTGGAGTGCTTACTGCATTTATTTCCACAAGCCAGAATGTGTGGCATCGCTACAGCAGCCACCAAGCCACTAAAAGTTAATAACATTAGCCCACGTCCGTAAGATTTCACTTGTTTACAATCTCATGTGCTCTCAGGTTCGCGCGCTTACCCATAATGCCCCTTAATAGTGACGTCACAGTTTGATGATTATTGTAAATCCTCTGTTCAGTCAGTCAGTCAGTCAGTCTATCTAAGTCGGTCAGTTATTTAAGTCAGTAAATTTAAGTCGGTCAGTTATTTCAGTCAATAAATTTAAGTCAGTCAGTTATTTAATTCAGTCAGTTATTTAAGTCAGTCAGTAACTTAAGTCAGCCAGATATTTAAGTCAGTCAGTCTATCGAAGTCGGTCAGTTCTTTAAGTCAGTCAGTTATTTAAGTCAGTTAATCTAAGCCAGTCAGGTATTTAAGTCAGTCAGTTATTTAAATAATTAATCTAAGCCAGTCAGTTATTTAAGTCAGTCAATCCAAGTCAGTCAGTTATTTAGGTCAGTCAGTTATTTAAGTCAGTCTATTTAAGTCAGTCAGTTATTTCAGTCAGTCAGTTATTTAAGTCAGTCACTCTATCTAAGTCAGTCAGTTATGTAAGTCAGTCAGATATTTAAGTCAGTCTATTTAAGTCAATCAGTCTATTTAAGTCAGTCAGTCTATTTAAGTCAGTGAGTCCACTTAAGTCAGTCAGTTATTTAAGTCAGTCAGTTATTTAAGTCAGTCAGATATTTAAGTCAGTCAGTTATTTAATTCAGTCAGTTATTTAAGTCAGTCAGTAACTTAAGTCAGCCAGATATTTAAGTCAGTCAGTCTATCGAAGTCGGTCAGTTCTTTAAGTCAGTCAGTTATTTAAGTCAGTTAATCTAAGCCAGTCAGGTATTTAAGTCAGTCAGTTATTTAAGTCAGTTAATCTAAGCCAGTCAGTTATTTAAGTCAGTCAACCCAAGTCAGTCAGTTATTTAAGTCAGTCAGTTATTTAAGTCAGTCTATTTAAGTCAATCAGTCTATTTAAGTCAGTCAGTCTATTTAAGTCAGTGAGTCCATTTAAGTCAGTCAGTTATTTAAGTCAGTCAGTTATTTAAGTCAGTCAGATATTTAAGTCAGTCAGTTACATAAGTCAATCAGTTATTTAAGTCAGTCAGTCTAAGTAAGTCAGTTATTTAAGTCAGCCAGTTATTTAAGTCAGTCATTCTATCTAAGTAAGTCAGTTATTTAAGTCAGTTATTTTTGACAGTCAGTTATTTAAGTCAGTCA
>NW_024751000.1:0-7979 GCF_018991925.1 Homarus americanus
AGGAGACCGTCAAAAGTCAATGGGGTCGATTTAATAGCATACTACAGAAACTTGCACACCCGAATGGGAGACCGTCAAAGTCAATCGGGGGTCGATTTGATAGCATACTACAGAAACTTGCACACCCGAATGGGAGACAGTCAAAGTCAATCGGGGGTCGATTTAATAGCATACTACAGAAACTTGCACACCCGAATGGGAGACCGTCAAAGTCAATCGGAGGTCGAATTTAATAGCATACTACAGAAACTTGCACACCGAATGGGAGACCGTCAAAGTCAATCGGGGTCGGATAGCATACAAACTTGATTTGATAGCATACTACAGAAACTTGCACACCCGAATGGGAGACAGTCAAAAACAGAAACTTGCACACCCGAGATCAATCGGGGTCGATTTAATAGCATACTACAGAAACTTGCACACCGAATGGGAGAGTCAATCGGGGTCGATTTGATAGCATACTACAGAAACTTGCACACCGAATGGGAGACAAAGTCAATCGGGGTCGATTTGATAGCATACTACAGAAACTTGCACAATGGGAGCCAGTCAAAGTCAATCGGGGTCGATTTAATAGCATACTACAGAAACTTGCACACCCGAATGGGAGATCAGAGTCAATCGAGGGTCGATTTAATAGCATACTATACAAAATGATCGAGAATGCACACACCGAGGGAGACGGTGATGAAATTGTACACTGGATGGCACTATTTCATAGGATTATACAACATACCAGAGAAGTTCCACAATGGGAGGGTGAATGTCGATTTGATAGCATACTACAGAGAACTTGCACACCGAATGGGAGACAAAGTCAACGATTTGATAGCATACTACAGAGAACTTGCACAGAATTCAAAGTCAATCGGGGTCGATTTAATAGCATACTACAGAAACTTGAATGGGAGAAAAGTCAATCGGGGTCGATTTGATAGCATACTACAGAAACTTGTCAAAGTCAATCGGGGTCGATTTGATAGCATACTAGAAACTTGCACACCCAATGGGAGACAGTGAAAGTCAATCGGGGTCACTACAGAAACTTGCACAGAGACAGTGAAAGTCAATCGGGGTCGATTTAATAGCATACTACAGAAACTTGCACACCCGAATGGGAGACCGTCAAAGTCAATCGGGGTCGATTTAATAGCATACTACAGAAACTTGCACACCAATGGGAGACCCAAAGTCAATCGGGGTCGATTTGATAGCATACTACAGAAACTTGCACACCGAATGGGAGACAAAGTCAATCGGGGTCGATTTGATAGCAGAAACTTTAGAAAGTCAATCGTCGCATACTTTACAAAATGATCCGAGAATCTGCACACACACCGTGGGAGACGGTGATGAAAAACGTCCCTTATATGTTCGATGCACTATTTCACTATATTAAGGGGAGAGGTGCCTTCGCACATATTCGGTGTGAAATATCTTCCGCCCCCAGCGAGCGCGCGCCTGGGCAAAGCGCGCATTCAAAAACAACAACCAAAATTGCCGTCGCTTTCCTTCCCTGCCCTGCAATGGCTGGAGCAGCAGCAGAAGAAGAGAGAGAGAAAATAGTCATGGGGTCAGAGGAATGGCAGTGGAGCGCGATCTATGAATTTCACTAGCCAGGTCTGTCTCCCCATTGAACATTATTACTCTCTCGGCGCACATCGCCACCACGCGACAGCAGCAGCATCATGATGTTGCGTCTATTGTAAGTCCGAACCGGGTTATTCGGCTGTTCGCGAACAGTCGGGTTTTAACCTTGCCTAACAAACGATCAAACAACTTCCACTCTCGAGGTGCGGTACGGTGACTGTCCTATCGTCCGCTCTTGTATGCTGGATTGCACTATTTCACTATATTAAGGGAGAGGTTTCACACACCTATTCGGTGTGGAATATCTTCCCCCAGCGAGCGCCGCGCCTCTGGCAAAGCGGCATTCAAAACAACAACCAAAGTTGCCGCCGCTTCCCTTCCCTGCCCTGCAATGGCTGGAGCAGCAGCAGAAGAGAGAGAGAAAATAGTCTCATGGGGTCAGAGGAATGGCAGGAGCGATCTATGAATTTCACTAGCCAGGTCTGTCTCCCAATTGAACATTATTACTCTCTCGGCGCGCACGTCGCCACCACGGTTTCCGCGACAGCAGCAGCATCATGATGTTGCGTCTATTATAAGTCCGGAACCGGGTTATTCGGCTGTTCGCGAACAGTCAGGTTTTAACCTTGCCTAACAAACGATCAAACAACTTCCACTCTCGAGGTGCGGTACGGTGACTGTCCTATCGTCCGCTCTTGTATGCTGGATTGCACTATTTCACTATATTAAGGGGAGAGGGTGCCTTCACACACATATTCGATGTGAAATATCTTCCGCCCCCCCAGCGGAGCGCTTCGGCGCCTCTGCGAAGCAAAACGCGGCATTCAAAAACAACAACCAAAATTGCCGTCGATTTCCTCTCCCTGCCCTGCAATGGCTGGAGCAGAAGGAGAGCGAGAGAGAGAATAGTCTCATTGGGTCAGAGGAATGGCAGTGGAGCGGGCTAATGGCGAGTAGGCTCGCGATCTATCAATTACACTAGCCAGGTCGCTCTCCCTATTGAACATTATTATTCTCTCACGTCGCCACTGCGGTTTCCGCGACAGCAGCAGCATCATCATGATGTTGCATCCACCAATTAGTCCGGAACCGGGTTATTCGGCTGTCTGCGAACAGTCCGGTTTTAACCTTACCCAACATCCACTCTCGAGGTGCGGTACGGTGAATGTCCTATCGTCCGACCTTGTATGCTGGATTGCACTATTTCACTATATTAAGGGGAGAGGGTGCCTTCACACACATATTAGGTGTGAAATATCTTCCGCCCCCCAGCGGAGCGCTTCGGCGCCTCTGCGAAGCAAAGCGCGGCGTTCAAAAACAACAACCAAAAATTGCCGTCCGGCCCTGCCCTCTATGGCTGGAGCAGAAGGAGAGATTTTAGTCTCATTGGATCAGAGGAATGGCGAAATTGGAAGGCGGGCTTATGGCGGTAAGCTCATCACTCAAACCACTTGCCAGGTCTCTCTTCGTTTGGACATTATTTATGTCTCTCTCTCTCTCTCTCGCTTGCACCCTACTAGTTTCCGTCGCGCCATATGCTGCGGCCTTTCAGTCAAGGCAGGCTCCCCTTCCTTGCTGTCTGCCCAACTTGGCGGACTTGCGTTGGCGCAAATCACCCGATCTGGCGTCTGTGCCGACCTTCAATGCAGCGCCCAACCGTCTCTTGACCGAGATTCATTGCACTATTCCGCAGCATAAACGGCTACCCTAAATGTGCATGAACCGCTTTCATGGTTCAACACGACAGGGCGCAGTCAGGAGCCAGTATACTAAGAGAGTTTAGCAGCAAAAACTCGTCAAAAGCACGTTAGGTTACCCATCACTGTAAACGATAGCGGTTCCACCGTGAAATACACAACTAACCAATATTGGTGACGATGGGCGCTCATGAGCCGTCCCCACAACAGTAAGAAAAGAGAGAGGAGAGATGTGGGCCAATATGCGGTCCCTGCCCAATGTCTTATCACCGGCACAGGGCAAAGAGAGGAGCGGATAAAGGAGGAGATTGGCCAACGTGCGGTCCCTCGCCCAATGTCGGCTGCCTCGCTGGAGCTGGGTAAAGAGGAGAGGAGCGGATAAGGGAGGAGATTGGCACACACGGTGGCGCTGCCGGCGCCGAGGATAGCAAGAGAAGGTGCAGTTTGATCTGATCATCTGGTTTGCTATTTCTCTAAGGCCAAAGTGCGGTCCCTCGCCCAATGTCGGCTGCCTCGCTGGGGCAAAGAGAAGAGGAGAGGATAAGGGAGGAGATTGGCACACACGGTGGCGCTGCCGGCGCCGAGGATAGCGAGAGAAGGTGCAGTTTGATCTGATCATCTGGTTTGCTATTTCTCTAAGGCCAACGTGCGGTCCCTCGCCCAATGTCTTCTGCCTCGCTGGGACAAAGAGAAGAGGAGCGGATAAGGGAGGAGATTCGCCAACGTGCGGTCCCTCGCCCAATGTCGGCTGCCTCGCTGGAGCTAGGGCAAAGAGGAGCGGATAAGGGAGGAGATTGGCACACACGGTGGCGCTGCCGGCGCCGAGGATAGCAAGAGAAGGTGCAGTTAGATCTGATCATCTGGTTTGCTATTTCTCTAAGGCCAACGTGCGGTCCCTCGCCCAATGTCTTCTGCCTCTCTCTCAATCTCACTATTTTGGCCGCCGTGATAGGCGCCGCCAACAGCAGCAGCTACCTGGTTGATCCTGCCAGTAGTCATATGCTTGTCTCAAAGATTAAGCCATGCATGTGTAAGTACAAGCCGATTTAAGGCGAAACCGCGAATGGCTCATTCAATCAGCTATGTTTCATTGGATCTGTAAACCCACTTACTTGGATAACTGTGGCAATTCTAGAGCTAATACATGCAATTGGTCTCTGACCGCAAGGGAAGAGCGCTTTTATTAGTTCAAAACTGGTCGGGCCCCGGTCCGTAACCCACCTGTGGTGAATCTGAATAACTTCGGGCTGAGCGCACGGTCTCCGCACCGGCGCCGCTTCTTTCAAGTGTCTGCCTTATCAGCTTTCGATTGTAGGTTATGCGCCTACAATGGCTATAACGGGTAACGGGGAATCAGGGTTCGATTCCGGAGAGGGAGCCTGAGAAGCGGCTACCACATCTAAGGAAGGCAGCAGGCACGCAAATTACCCACTCCCGGCACGGGGAGGTAGTGACGAAAAATAACGATGTGAGTCTCATCCGAGGCCTCACCAATCGGAATGAGTACACTTTAAATCCTTTAACGAGTATCCATTGGAGAACCCAAGTCAATGCCAGCAGCGCGGTAATTCAACTCCAGCGTATATTAAAGTTGTGCGGTTAAAAAGCTCGTAGTTGGATCTCAGTTCCGGACTGGCGGTGCACCGCCGGTGTTCTATCTGTCACGCTCCGAACAACCCGCCCGCTTCGCCGCAGAGATACTCTTTGTGAGTGTCGAGTGGCGAAGAAGTTTGCACTGAAAAAATTAAGTGCTCCAGAGCAGGCTATTTGAATAGCCCGAATGGTGATGCATGGAATAATGGAATAGGACCTCGGTTCTATTTTGTTGGTTTCGGAACCAGAGGTAATGACCTGTCGGAACAGGCGGGGGCATTACGTGTGCGGCAGCTAGGGGTAGAAATTCTTGGACCGTGCAAGGCGAACTTCTCAACATTGCCAAGATGTTTTCATTAATCAAACGAAAGTTAGAGTTCGAAGGCGATCGAATACCGCCTAGTTCTAACCAAGCGATGCCAACTAGCGATCCGCGGCGTTATTCCCATGACCCGGCGGGCATCCGGAAACCAAAGTCTTTGGGTTCGAGAAATATGTTGCAAAGCTGAAACTTAAAGGAATTGACGGAAGGGGCACCACCAGGAGTGGAGCCTGCGGCTTAATTGTTGACTCAACAGGAAACCTCACCAGGCCCAGACACGGAAGGATTGACAGATTGAGAGCTCTTTTCTCGGAATCGGTGGGTGGTGGTGCATGGCCGTTCTTGGTTACGTGGATATTTGTCTGGTTAATTCCGATAACGAACGAGACTCTGCCTACTAAGTAGTCGGCGGATCTCCAGAAAATGGTGTCAGTTCACCTTCTTCTTAGAGGATAAGCGGCAATTCTAGCGCCTGGTTAACAATAACAGGTCTGTGATGCCCTTAGATGTTCTGGGCCGCACGCGCGCTACACTGAAGGGATCAACGAGTTTTCCCCCTCCGAGAGGAGCGGGTAACCTGTTCAAAGCCTTTCTTGATAGGAATTGGGGCTTGCAAATGTTTCCCATGAACGAGGAATTCCCAGTAAGTGCAAGTCATCAGCTTGCGCTGACTACGTCCCTGCCCTTTGTACACACCGCCCGTCGCTACTACCGATTGAATGATTTAGTGAGGCCTTCGGACTGGCGCTCTTGGATTGTCGGCCCCGTTGCCCGCAAGGGTTTTCTGGTGTCGTCGCCTCGAGCTGACGGAAAGATGTCCAAACTTGATCATTTAGAGGAAGTAAAAGTCGTAACAAGGTTTCCGTAGGTGAACCTGCGGAAGGATCATTAACAGAGAGAAAGAGAACGGGGCGCTCTTAAAACTACTACTACTCTCCTGATTTGGGCGGTCTCGGGCTCTGCTCTGGCAACTCCAGCAACGAAAGAGGACAATCCCGGCCCCCGCACCAAAAATAGGTACCACCACGCTGTAGGTGGACCACACTCGGGCGAGAGCGCGAAGACCGGAGGAGGAGGACGGACGGGGCTTTGGACGGCTGCCCGTCCGTTCCTTACTACCGGCGAATAAGCCTCTTGACCCAAAAGAGTGAAATTCAAGTGTCAAAAAACAACAACAAGCCGTCCGGCCAAACCCAAACCACAAACTTGGGCTATGTCTGTCAAACCCTTTCATTGAGACTCGACCTGTGATGGTTAGTCGCAAAAAGACCAAATGGCAAATACACAACTCTTAACGGGGGATCACTCGCTCGGGTCGGCGAAGATCGCAGCAAAACTGCGTGCGTCGGTATGTGAATCGCACATCACCAGACATCGACAAGTTGAACGACATATTGCGCGGCGGCAGCCATATGAGCTTGTCGCCGCACTTTTCACGAGGTCGGAAATATACATCCATCGGCCATGTAGCCGTGCCTGCTGACTGTCTCCTGACACGAGGGTAACCCGAACCCCAGCTTCCGCCTTGGGTTAATCGCTCGCTACTTTATGCCGAGGCGTGCCTCAAAAACAAGGAAGTGTTTCATTACCAGGGCAAGTCTGGCGGATCGGCGCACCCACATTCAACTGGCGTCAGCGACAGTTGTCGCCTCAAGAAATAACTGGAGCATGTGCTTTTTTGCCTGCTGTCCACAGAGACACGAATGGCCGTCGGCCGCTCATGGCTGATGCTGCATATGTTCTAAGAGGCACTCCATCCCACGAAGAGGAAACGAAACCGGGTCGGATATCTTTTAAGTAAGCCCCGCCGGAATTTCGTCTATCACCTCGAAAAGAGTGCTTGGCATGCATTGCAGTGGAACCTAAATTGATGAGTGCGCCTGGGCCCGCAGTCTACCATGTAGTGGTGCAGGCAGAGAGATGAGAATGCTTGGGTGACGCCGTGCTCTTCCTCACGCGCTCCTCCACCCTCTCCCACGGTCAGACGCGGTGTGGGCGTTCTCCTTGAGAGTTCGCCACGAGTCCACGTCTATCTCATGACTGGGAGGGAGGCAGGGGGAGTTCTCTCTAAACGCGTTAAAGACGGTGTTGCGCCTCATAACGGCGCTCGCCGGGATAGAGCACTAGTTCTGCAGCCGGAAAGGCCGCTCACGCCAATTAATACTGCGACTCTCGCTCTCTTTCTCCGGATAAACAAGTGCCACTGCTGTGGCATGCGGGAACGGGGAAAGAGGTCAAAGTTTAAGCGGCAAAGGTGCGGACGAGTAAGGGCGGAACACGAGCGTATATGCATTAAAACTGTGTGTGTATATGACTCTGCGAGAGATGTTCTGCTGGAACACTTTTCCTATTGGCTATTTACCACTCAATGAGAAGGAACGGAGTCAGGGGTGGGAGTGCCGGCGCCATGGCCGCTGGTACCCCCGCGACAAGCCCCTCAAACCTTCCTGCCTGGTAATGTCGGTGGTGAAGAAAGTCGTTGGCAGAGCGTCTTCCGCTTCGTGGTTGGGGAACTTGTTCCCCCTAAGGATGATGAGACCACGATCGACCTCGTAGTAGGAGAGAGCTACCCGCCAAATTTAAGCATATTAATAAGCGGAGGAAAAGAAACCAACAGGGATTCCCTTAGTAAGGGCGACTGAACCGGGAAAAGCCCAGCGCATAACCTCGATGTCTTCGGGCACGAGGGGTGTTGCGTTTCAGAGGGTCCAGCACGCCGCCCCATACCGTCTAAGTCAAGCTTGAAAGCGGCCACTGCCCATGGAGGGTGACAG
>NW_024751001.1:0-6481 GCF_018991925.1 Homarus americanus
CACAGTTGGCCCTCACTCGTTGAGCTTGCACATACTGTCATTGACGACCTAGTACTGACCAGTACTATGGTTACATGATTTACCAGTGCCATCAAACTGAGGTCATGCTGATAGGCTTGCTTACCTGCGAATAGGTCAGTCTCCCATTTCTAGGTGGCTCACAACGGCTCTCAGGTTCTGCAGAATTGGGTCGCTCATCCCTGCAACTGAAGAAACCAGCTTCACAGCCTTCACAACCTGAGACTTATTGTCCAATTCATCGTGGTGTCTACTTGCCAAATTGGTTCAACACCAAGGTCAAGTCATCGTTCTCCGAAGGTCCGAACAAATTCTCTTCCAGCAGGCTCCTGAGAGTCAGCCAAGGAAGGTTGTTCCAGGTGTGGAGCAGACTGTGAGGAGATCTTCCTAGTATGCTTTCATCGAGGGGCAGTTCTGCAGACAATGCTCTGCAGTAAGGATGAGAGGAGAGAAGAGTGGCAGTCAAAAAAGATCTTGGATATGAGACTTATGAGAGAGGATCTGGGCATGACAGATCAGTTGGTGACGATTCGGCCAGGGTCAGGAAGACTCCCTGAAGTCAATCTAGGTGCCAGACCCTCACTGATCTCATAGATCTGGATGATAACATCCAGGCCAGCAGTGAGCCCCCCCTCTTACCTGCAGCCTCACCAATGTTCAAGTCAGAGCTTTCTGGACAACCCCATGCATGTCCCTGCCTGGCCCTGCTTGCACCCAGAGTATAGAGGCGACTGCTTACAGCAAGTGGCTTGAGGCCAGCAGTCACGTGTACAACCAGGAGAGGAGGAAAACCCATCAGCTGGGTGGTCAGCAGAGGAGGTGATGAGTAGAAACAGAAGCAAGAAAAGCATATGTTCTCTATGGTGTGCAGCAACACCGAGTGTGTAAATAAAATAGGTTTTTGTATTTGATGATTTGTTTTCCTAAAAAGGAATATTAAATTTATCTACGTGTGTCAAGATCATTCGTTTCACTATTCTGGATCATTTCATCCTAATAATTTTAACCTGATACATTTACTTTACTTTAAATAAGCTATTTAGTGTGGGTGTTGGTAAAGGAATTGGGAATACTGAATTTGGCCGATTTTCAAACTCAAAAAAAAAACATTCGCCTCCGTATGACACACCCTACTGGTGTGGGGCAATAGCATTGAATGCAGAAACTGCTTGTCATAGTGTTTGCAGTAGGTAATGACGGAAAACAGGAGTGAAGTGGTCGAGGTCAGGAGTCAGTGAGAAGTCCTCCGTGTAGGTGAAGGGCTAGCCTAGGGTGAGATCAGCTGGGCTGCAGTCCATGTCCTCTTTGTGTGATGCGTGAGGCCAAGTAGCACTAGGGATGAGCATCCGTCCAGCTGTGGGGGTCGTGCTGTGTAATGGCGTCCTTCAGCTGACGATGAAACTGCTATATCATGCTGTTGGACTGAGGGTGATAAGCAGTAGTGTGTTGCCTAGTAGTGCCGAGGAACTGCAGGAGATTACGCCAGAGGGGGGCGCCGGTTGGTAGAACGGTACCTCTTACAGGCAGTGACCATCTGCCAATTATACTAACACTGTCAACAAGCCCCATACAGATACCAATAAAAAAGAGACTGAAAATGAGTAAAACAGACTGGGACAGCTTCAAAGACGACTTAAGTAATCACCACTCGATTAACCTACAAGGGAAAACAACAGAAGATATAGACTCAGAAATGGACAGACTGCACTCAGCAATAAAAACATCTATAACCAAACACACTCCTACTTCACACTTTAGAACATTACCCAACAACAGACTACCAGAAGAAGTTAAATTAATCCAGACCTATTACAATGAAATAAACAGGTATATGGAAAGACACGGCAGTAACAGATGGCTATATACGACACAGATAGCACTACAGATAAAATTAAGAGACGCATGTAAGGAAGCAAACAATAAAAAATGGAATGATATTATAATGGCGGCTGACATGACTAAAGACACAAAAACATTTTGGACTTCCATAAACAAGATGATGGGGCACAACAAGCAAAAAACACCATACATTAAAGACCAAAATGGAACAAAATTGCACGAGGAAAATGAACAAGAGTCAGCATTCAAAAGGGAATGGGTAAAAGTTTTTAAAATATCAGATGAGGAAAATGAAGATTTTGATAGTGAACACGAAGAAAGGATAGAAGAAGAAATGGGAAGACAAATACATAGAATCACCCCAAGGCAATATATAGACTATAACTTATTACCTAATAATCAAATAATAACCATGGGAGAAATGATGCACTGTGAAATTTAAGGAAAAAGCCCCTGGGCTCACAGGTATTACACGAAATATGATCATGAATCTACCTGAAAACATTTTAAATACACTATTAAACATTTATAACGCATGCTTAATAACTGGTTACTTTCCAGACAAACTAAAATATGCTAAAATGATATTTATTCCTAAAGAGGGTAAGGACAATAAGGAAATATTAAACTACAGGCCAATATCTTTATTAGAAATTACCGGGAAACTATTGGAAAAAATATTAAATTCAAGACTTATAGCCTTTTTAACACAACATGGGAAAACTAACAACAGACAACATGGATTTATGCCCAATAGAAATACCCTAACTGCAATAGCTATAATAACGGAAATAATTGCAATAGAAAAAAGCAAGGTAACCAGATCAATATAATTTTAAGGGATGTTTCTAAGGCTTTTGATAAAGTTTGGCATTTAGGCTTGAAATATAAAATATTAAAACTGGGACTTAACGAATACTTGCTAAGAATATTGTGTAACTATTTAGATGATAGGAGAGCACAAATTCAAATTGGAAACTTTTTAGGAACTATGTTTAATCTTGAGAGTGGAGTACCTCAAGGAGGATGCCTTTCTCCAACACTATATACAATTTATACTTCAGACACACCTCAACCTACCCCCTTTAGCGAATATGTAATGTTTGCTGATGATATTACTCAAATAGTATCATACCCAGGAAAATCAACTCAATTTATGGCACTCTACACGGTAAGAGCGATAAAAAACATAAATGATTTTGAGAAAAAATGGAAAATCAGGACAAATAAGAACAAATTCAAGATAATACCAATAGCCAAGATTAAAACAAGTCCAGTAATAGTCGACCAGGAACTATACCCATACGACACTGAAGGTAGGATGCTTGGATTAAAACTAACAAAAAGAGGATATATAACATACTTAAAAGATAAAGAACGACAGGCAAGAATAAGATTATCAAAAATAAAACGCTTTAAGAACCTTAGCATTAATAACAAAAGAAAGATTTATATTGCCCTTGTTAAATCAATTATGGACTACCCACCCATCCCATTGAACACCCTTAGTAAAACGTGCATTAAAAGGTTACAAACAGTACAAAATATAGCCCTCAGATTTATATATAACATAAAATATACAGACCACATCAATAATGAACAGCTACACAAGAGAGCAAACCTCTTAGCAATCAATGTAGATATACACAACAAAGCTGTAAATATTTGGAAAAAAGTGACTGAACTTAACACAGAAACATATCAAAACTGGATAAATAATATAGACAACGAAGAATTCCAAGAACACAGTTGGTTTAAATCAGCCAGGAAGAAAGTAATTGAACCATCTCCTGCCCCAATATACATATAAAACATTAATAGAGAGAATAAAAGATGAGAGTGACCTACCAGCTCCACAAGAACCTGGCAGGCCTCTCCATACAGTGTACCTTTAGACTAACATAACTAATATTTAACATTTAACATTTAACATTGAACTAACATCTTAGTAAAAAAAAAAAAATGTGACTACCCTCCCAGCTACACAAGGACCTGGGCGGGCTCACTAACTCAAAAAAATATATATATATATATATATATATATATATATATATATATATATATATATATATATATATATATATATATATATATATATATATATATATATATATATATATATATATATATATATATATATATATATATATTAATAATACTAATAATAATAATGTGATTACCCTCTCAGTTATATCAGCCAGGAAGAAGTAATTGAACCACCTCCTGCCTCAATATACACATTTCTACATAAAACATTACTAGAGGAATAAAGATGAGAGTGACCAACCAGCTCCACTAAGAACCTGGCAGGCCTCTCCATACAGTGTACCTTTAGACTAACACAACTAACACTTAACTAACACCTCAAAAAAAAAAAATGTGACTACCCTCCCAGTTACACAAGGACCTGGGCGGGCTCACTAACTCCAACAATAACAAATAATAATAGTAAGCAGCATTATATAAATAAACCAATATTAATACAAAGGTCTGACGACCCAAGGGAGCAGAACAAAGACAAAACACCAATAAGAAAGATGAAGCGATCTGGTTGAGCCCAGATTCTTTCTACTCCTACTGTATTTCAGTTTCACCACTTTTCCTTCAATCCCTAATAATCTTCTTTCACCTCTTAACTAAAGACTTCGTATCGTACCTCGCAAGCGAGATGTCACTGGTTCGATTCCCGGGCCGGTGGAAAAGTTGTTTGGACATATTTCCTAGCCCCAATTGGTCCCTGTTCACCTAGCAGTAAAGTAGGTACCTGGTGTAAATCAAAAGTTGCGAATTCGTATTCAGGGAGAGTTGTTGGAGCTTCCAATAACTTGCTTAGACATAAACCATTGACTCTTCAGGCTTGTACGCCCTTAACTCATGAGACATAAAGACAAGCATGAACTTAGCATGCTCCCCTGTTGGGTGCTATAAATGCATCTGTGCTTCACCTTACACAAGGATGTAGGGGGGGGGTGCCCAATAAAAAAAATAAATAAAAAATAAATTATGCAAGAGTTGTGACTCGAACTGGACTCCTCGGTCAATGATGACAGTCGTGGGAGGACTAAAACGGGAGACCCAATCAGACAGGAAAGCGCTGACGGCTGACTCTGCTGTAGCATCAGGCATGTTAATGGCTTCCATCCACCTGGTGTAATGGTAAATGCAGGTGAAAATGTAGGTGTTCCCACAGGATGATGGAAGAGGTCCCACGAAGTCGAGTTGCACTACCTAGAAGCGTCCTTTGGGCACAGGAAAGGTTTTTAAGGGAGTCCGTGTGTGTCGATGTACCTTGGAGGACTGGTAGGCCAGGCACTGGGCAGCCCATTCGGCTGCGTGAGGAGGCGCTGGGAGGCCCGTACACGTGGCTGGCTGAGTCCGTAGATGTGGTCGGTGACATGCAGCGGTGAGACGCCTGAAGTGACAGACGTTGTGGCGTTTACCAATCCCCGTTGACGTCGTTTCCTCCTCCTGTAGTTGCAGGGGGCTGGTGATGGCGTCTGAGGTAGGACGGGGATGTCGGTGTCGGTAGGACACAGTGCGTGGGGCCGGGGCAGGATCAGCAGCAGGCTTGGAGGAGTAGAGCTGCTCGAGGGTGTCCATCCTGCGGTGTAGAGGTTGTAGCAGGTCCCTCATGTCTTGTTTGTCTGGTGGAATGCTACTTCTCTAAGGAGTGATGATCTGGTTGAAGAGACCGGAGCTAAGTGATGGTGTGGCTGCTGAGTTGTTCACGGCAGCATGGCGCACAGCTGTGTAATCGTGGAATACTCTGTCTGCCGTGGCTGGATAGGTTGCCGAGGTTGTAGAATAGTCCAATGCCGAGAGGGCGAGACGAACTTCTGTAGGGAGCTTCTGGGTGTGGAGCTGGCGCAGGATAGTGTCAGGAAGCCTGTCTGTTTGGCGGGAGTTCAGTCTCCGCATCTCGTCCCAGAGACGTGCTGGCGTGGAGTTGCCGAGGGAGAGACCTTAATGGTGTTATATGTAGTGATGATGGATGGTGTTATATGTAGTGATGATGGATGGTGTTATATGTAGTGATGATGGATGGTGTTATATGTCTCTGTTCACTCCCATCATGTTGGTTCCATTTTCGGAACTGATGAGCTTGGGAGGTCCACTGCAGGATGCGAACCTCGTCAAGGCGTTGATGAATGAGTCTGTGTCCAGTGAGGTGAGGACTTCCAGGTGTATAGTTCTTGTGGCCAGACATGTAAACAAGCATCCCCATCTTTTCCCCCGGGCCCGACCTTGTTTAACCATAAAGGGACCAAACCAGTCAACTCCTGTGCAGGTGAATGGCCGAACCTTCTGGATGTACTCGGTCCTCTGGCAGGTCAGCTTGGCGTTGGTGGATAGCCTTCTAATTGCTTCTTCGACAAAATACACACGTATGTAGTACTCGGTCGATCATCTTACAGCACTTGGGTATCCAATATGTCTCGCGTAGTGCAGCTAGAGTGTGATCGCATCCTGAGTGGCCAGCCCTGGTCGAATGTACCTCCTGTCCGATAAGTTCTGTGTTTTATTTTTTCGTCCCTGGGTAACAGTATGGGGTTCTTTTGGTCTGGATGGAGAGCAGCACGCTTCAGTCGGCCGCCTACTCTGCTCAGGCCGTCTGCACCCAGGT
>NW_024751002.1:0-7219 GCF_018991925.1 Homarus americanus
TATCCTCACGCTTGGTACAAGTCAAAACAAGAATTAAACTGTCCCACACGGAGAGCCTGTTCATGTTCATGTTCTGACATGCATATTGTACACAAGCTATAGAAACCATAAAATACTCCATAATCCATATGCTTACATGAGATTAGTTAATATCAAGTGAATAATTCTAATCAAGTCTCATTAATTTGTTGAAATACTGATATTTGAAACTTTAAGGTATAATTGATGTAGGTGAGGGTTATTTCAATTCATTTTTGTTTGCTAATCTCAAGTTTAGACATAAAGAGGCACAATATTTTGACTACCAAATTTGATTTTTAACATGTTGACAAAATTGACACACCCTAGTTTTGTGTATGTGTGTCAATCTCATTACTATACGAATAAATACAAATCCGAAGACTATCTGGCACCTCCCCCCCCCTCAGTAGCGGTGTTATGATAAATGCAATACTAATGAGCAAGAGTTTCACGCCTAGGTTACTAACGCTGCCCGCACCATCGTCCACACACACCATTAACTTACTAATCGTCTCTCACTAATATATGTAGCTGTTATCTGGTTTGAATGGTGTTTTGTCAGTAATTTGTTTCTAATGGTGGTTTAATAATCGTCTTTTACCAATCGTGTCTTACGAATCATCTATTCACTGATGATGTGGTATCAATTCCCTCTTACTAATCGTCTCGTTCTAAATTATCTATACACAACCAATATTTCATAACAACAACAACATTGACTACTACTACTACTACTATTAATAATGATAATAATAATAATAATAATAATAATAATAATAATAATAATAATAATAATAATAATAATAATAATAATAATAATAATAATAATAATAATAATAATAAAAGCCTGGTCACAACTCCAGAGCGAAAACAATATTTGAATTTCAGGTATGAATTATGCAAATAAGTCTGTATCTAAATTGTATTCATATTTTACTCTGGCCACGCGGCTGTAAACAAGTTGTAATAACAATGTTTAAAATAACAGAGAGAGAGAGAGAGAGAGAGAGAGAGAGAGAGAGAGAGAGAGATGGAGATGAAAGAATGCACGGAGAGAAGTATGTAGATATAAGCAGACAGAGAGAAAGATGCATGGGGAAAGGAGTTGAGAGAGAGAGACCGACCCTGGGGAACCTTTTACACCTACTTTTACGTATAGTATATTTGTCTCTCGTAACAAGGGGAAACCGAGAGACTCCAGTGAGAGGGGGGGGGGAAGACTCAATGTAACTGTAATAACGCCATCTTGACGGTGTGATCTTTGTGTCTTTAGTTTAATTGCCTCATTAGATACACCTCGAGACGAGGAGCCAGCCAGGGTGGAGGATATTTTACCCTTGAGAAAATTTAACAAGTTGAATCCACGTTTTTGGAGGGTGTCCTGCATGGCAGTGAACAGTGACATCCGTACGTGTTCTGGGTATCAAGTTCTATCTACAGGAGCGAACACAAACACCTGTATAGTTTTCGTAGGTTCTATTTACTGGATAAACAGATATGTACACAAGGGAGGTTGCACTCCTTACTCTGTATGGGGGTCAACTAGCCTCTAGGGCGACATGTGGTAAGTGATATATTAGCAGCTTCCATATGTCGCCAGGCACATTAATTAAGCATGTGGGACATGGTAAATACATTGCCACACGCTGCTAGCTAGGCTGAATAAATAGTGTATATAAATGGAGTACATACATAATATACATACAGCATACATAATATACATACAACATTACCCACATGACTCTGGCCTATATATACCGTTAGTGAATATGAGGTATTTCTTTGTGTATGAACCTCTGTCCTGCGTGGCAGTGAGAAGTGACACCACCCTCAGTGTCACGACTTGACTGAATTACTCAGAATAGGCAAACTGTACTCCAAGCTTTGTCAATAAATTTGTTAAACTAAAGAAAAAAAAACACGTTTTTGGATTTTCTCGATTTTCAAGAGATTTTTTTTTCAATCCGTAAAGAAGTAGAGTTAAAACACACAAGCTTTCTGGCTTATCTGATACTACCTAAAATATCCCTGCAAAATATCAATACAAAATATCCCTACAAAATATCCCTACAAAATGGCCTCCAAATTACACTAAGACTGTAAGGTAAGTGGTGGATATTATTCTTTTATCCACATATACCTGGAGAAAAATGGTATCGCGGGAATATGTCTCTCCTCCAGGGTTATAAATCGGGCTCTCGCGTACCACCAATCTTGTTTGACTTGGCGGAACATCACCGTAAAACTGCCTTACGCGCCTCAACGACCAGAGACTGACCTCCTTCTGTCTGTGTGTGTGTGCCAGGAGGTGTTTGAGGGGATTGTAAGGCTCAGGAGAAAAATCATCCAACACACACACACACACACACACACACACACACACACATCCTTGACCACCGAAGGGACCTTTATGCTAGGAATGGGGTGCATCTGTATAAGGATGGGGTGGCAACCCTGGCTGACTCTCTCGAGAGGGCAGTTCAAAAGATGCAGAAGTCTTTAAACTGCTAGGAGAACATATGAGCACGGGAGTGGAGGAGACTGCAGTGGGAGCGGGTAAACAAAGTGAAAGGTGTCAGGGAAATAGTGCTAGGAATTATGACAAAGCTAAATTAGGCAGGGAGTTAAAACCTAAACACGACAAAGAGAGGACTCAAAACACGACTAACTTAAATGTCTACTTCGCAAACAGTAGAAGTATGAGAAACAAAATGATCAGGGCGTTGGTATGTACCGAAAAAGTCCATATAATAGCATTCACCGAAACATGGATAAGCCTAGACTCGCGTGAGTTACCTGTCGAATACTAAATTACAGGTTATAAATTATTCCATACCGATAGGCAGATTAGGAAAGGAGGCGCAGTAACAATCTATTGTATGTCAGGGATAATCTGAAATGTGAAATAAATAAGGAAATAAAAACTGAGCAGAATACAAAAAAAAAATGGATAGAATTAATCGATGGTAGGGAAAAATTAATCACAAGAGTAATATATAGACCTCCTAATCTTGATAGCAAAGTCTGTATAGTAGACGACTTTAACTTTAGCCAAATAGATTGGATTGACCTTACTGGTAACGCAGAATCAGAGGATTTTCTTGAAACAATCCAGGACTGTTTTGTAAGCCAACATATAACCGAACCCACCCCAAAGCCGACAACAGTTACAGATATTAACTACGAGGCAACAGTCACTGAATGCTGCATGGATCTGCAGCTCAACTAACTCAACACAGCTAGGGTAGTTACTTTTGTATTAGGATATTTAATTTTAAGGTAATAAAATAGTGGCAAAGGTGTGGCATATTGGGGGAGGCTGGAGGTTACGTTTAAAAAAAATAGTATTAGGATAGTTAATTTTAAGGTTATAAAATAGTGTCGAAGGTGTGGCTATTGGGGGAGGCTGGAGGCCATGTAGTCGTAGTAGTCTAGGGTGATTAAAAAGTTTTGTTAACCAGAAGATAGATTACATTTATTACACATAAATTATATAACATATGCAAACTTTACAGAACAAGAACATTCCATGTGTGTGCTTCAAATTAATGATTATCATTGAAGACACAACACTACTGGCCTTGAGGGACACACCGAGGCCTTGAGGGACACACCAGGGCATACTGGGCCACGACTCAACGGTCTCACAGTTTCATCGTCCGTAAGTGTGAGCGGACTTTTCTGTCAGATGTTTGCAGATAGAGATCTTTTTTCTCATAGTCGAGAGCACAGCGGTAGCCCCTGAGAAAACCATAACCTATTATAAAGTCAAAGGTGCTCATGTCCCTCACCTTTATGTTCTCAGCCCTCAAGAAGGTTAACCCTTTCATATGGATCTCGACGTTGCTGGGGTTCACGCCCCACGATTCAAGATTTTTAGCGACGTGGGTGGCGACAATAAAGTCAGGCTCACCTGACTCTATCTTTATTTTCATTCGGGGACCCTCGCATGACGGGGTGAAATAAGCGTTGGCATAGAGATACTGTGACGCAGGAATAACTTGTCTCTTCCAGTATCCTGGCTCATTGTCCCTGATGTACAGTTCAGATTCTGGCTGCCATCTCTGGATGGTGCGAGTCTTTTGCAGGAGTGAACTGCCGATCTTGTTTTCATAACCCTTAGACGTTGAAGGGAGCACACGCGCTCTGCAGGTTATTTTGATATCGTGGTTGAACTATATCTCAACATTATTAGTGCAACCAACCCGCATCTTCTGGTACTTTAGACCAGATTCATACACGGGCTTTCGTCTCCATCGACACTGTCGACCAAGGACTCCGACGCTGAGGGCAGACTCGTGAGTAAGGTCCACCTTGCCCACCCCGGAGTCCACCAGGAACTGACAAGGCTCCTCGTTGATTGTGGTTGAAACGTGCTGTGACTCCGTCAAGCAGACAGGGATAGTGTCTATATCGCAAACGGGGAAGTCACAGGTTTGAGGCGCAGGATCAATATATAACCTAAAGGTGTTATCGGGGAGGTCCTCTAGTTCCCAGCACCACCTACGGACACATGGGCCACAACTCATTAAGTCCTTAAGGAACCAAAAGGGTCCTTTGTTCGCCAACCTTGCACTCCTACGAACACCAGCTGGCGGCACCACACGGGAGCGAAGGTGAATTGCTCCGCGCTCTGTCTTGCGGGGGAACTTCATAATGTGTTTTATGCTTCTCGTAAACTATACTGTTAGGTCTAGTTTAACGAGATTAACACTTGAATATTTATAGTAAGAGGTATGTGTGTGTGTGTGTGTGTGTGTGTGTGCACAGTAGTAGTAGTAGTATCGTGGTAGTAGTGAATATGTGCGTGGTAGTAGTTGTAGTAGTACTAGTCTCGTGGTAGTAGTGAATATGTGTGTGATAGTAGTAGAAGTAGTAATAGTGGCAGTAGTAGTAGTCTCGTGATAGTAGTTAAAATGTCTCGTGGTTGTAGTGAAGATGTATGTGGTAGTAGTTGTAGTATTAGTAGTAGTAGTAGTGAAGATGTGTGTGGTAGTAGTAGTGAAGATATGTGTGGTAGTAGTAGGAGTAGTAGTAGTAGTAGTCTCGTGATAGTAGTTAATATGTGTGTGATGGTAGTAGTATTAGTCTCGTGGTTGTAGTGAAGATGTGTGTGCGAGTAATAGTAGTAGTGGTAGTAGTAGACTTGTAGTAGTATAGTTGTGTGTAATAGTAGTCTCGTGGTGGTAGTGAAGATGTGTGTGCGAGTAATAGTAGTAGTGGTAGTAGTAGACTCGTAGTAGTAAAGTTGTGTGTAATAGTAGTCTCGTGGTGGTAGTGAAGATGTGTGTGGTAGTAGTTGTAGTAGCAGTAGTAGTAGTAGTAGTAGTACTAGTAGTGAAGATGTGTGTAGTAGTAGTAGTAGTAGTAGTAGTAGTAGTAGTAGTAGTGAAGATGTGTGTGGTAGTTGTAGTAGTAGTAGTAGTAGTAGTAGTAGTACTAGTAGTGAAGATGTGTGTAGTAGTAGTAGTAGTAGTAGTATTACTAGTAGTGAAGATGTGTGTGGTAGTAGTTGTAGTAGTAGTAGTAGTAGTAGTACTAGTAGTGAAGATGTGTGTAGTAGTAGTAGTAGTAGTAGTAGTAGTACTAGTAGTGAAGATGTGTGTGGTAGTAGTTGTAGTAGGAGTAGTAGTAGTAGTACTAGTAGTGAAGATGTGTGTGGTAGTTGTAGTAGTAGTAGTAGTAGTAGTAGTACTAGTAGTGAAGATGTGTGTAGTAGTAGTTGTAGTAGTAGTAGTAGTAGTAGTACTAGTAGTGAAGATGTGTGTAGTAGTAGTAGTAGTAGTAGTAGTAGTCGGAACCCACGTCGCAGGGAGCCGACACAGGCGGCCACAGTGGATATCGCCGGGACCCAACTACCCGATAATATCCGAAATTATAGCAGTGAGTCTACTCAACCCGATAATGTAGTACTAATAAATGCTGCTCCCTCAGTAGCAGGTGTCCACGAGGAGAATGAGAGACAGCCGCCTCAGTGGAATGGCATGTCGATGGAAAATGCAGGCGTATGGGTCAAAGAAACCTACTCAGAAATTGTCAAGTGGTCGCCCGCTAACTTATTTGAACCACCCAAGTGTGCGGCCACAAAAGAAATGATTCGGGAGATGACTCACTTCATGACTGATTACACTCAGGACCGCTTCCTCGCCCCCCTAGCTCTTCAAATACTGGCAATAATACCACATCTATTTTGTCAGAGGACACACACAAAGGCTAAGCACAAAGAAAATGTGGCAGCAATGAAGAGAAGGTTGACAATGTGGCAGACTGGGGCCCTAGATGATCTCCTATGTGAAGCAAGAACACTGCAGGAGAGACTAAAATCTACGGGTGACGGAAAGCAAAACACCGATGACGTGGCAAGAAAATTTGGAAACAAAATGCGTGTGGGAAAAGTGTCTCTCGCGGTAAGATCTCTCACACATGAATCCTCCGGTGGAGTGATGCCAATAAAGAGAGCGACATTAAAACTATTGAAAGAGAAACATCCCCTTGCAAGCGAAGATGAAGGCATCAGGCTCCAGGGTGCCTATATCCCTCCAAATGCTGTCCTGTTCGAGAAAATAACAGGAGAGATGGTGTGGAAAAAGGCACTGAAGACTCGAGGAGGAGCCGGCCCTTCAGGTCTGGATGCAAACGGTTGGAGAGTCATCCTCAGCACAAACAAGTTTGGCCCTGTAGCAAGCGATCTCTGCACTGCCATTGCCACCCTTGCAAGAAAGCTTGCATCCTCTTGCTGCCATCACCTCCAGGCTCTGACGGCCTGCCGCCTTATTCCTCTGGAAAAGAAACCAGGATGTAGACCTATAGGGGTGGGGGAAGTGCTGAGGCGGATCATCGGAAAGTGTATAATGGAGGTGGTAAGGGATGATGTCAGGGCAGCAGCAGGGAACCTACAAGTGTGTGCTGGCCACCAGGCTGGTGGGGAGGCGGCCATTCACGCCATGAGATTGATATTTGAGCAGCGTGATTGTGAGGCCGTTCTCCTGGTGGATGCTTCAAATGCATTCAACATACTTAACCGCAAGGCGGCACTGCACAACATCAAGATCAAGTGTCCTAGCTTTGCGATGTATGTTGAAAATTCGTATAGGAATCCTTCAGACCTCTACGTAGTAAACAACAAGGCTCTACGAGGTGATACCATCCTACAGTCGACCGAGGGAACAACACAGGGGGACCCCGTTGCAATGGCAAT
>NW_024751003.1:0-7447 GCF_018991925.1 Homarus americanus
TTGCTATACTCGATCAGGGGCCTTTGTTAAACTTGATCAGGGGCCTTTGTTATACTCGATCAGGGGACGTTGTTATACTCGATCAGGGAACT
Source organism: Homarus americanus (assembly GCF_018991925.1). Classification (NCBI taxonomy): domain Eukaryota; kingdom Metazoa; phylum Arthropoda; class Malacostraca; order Decapoda; family Nephropidae; genus Homarus; species Homarus americanus. Next base: position 93 of record NW_024751003.1, read on the forward strand.
TTGTTATACTCGATCAGCGGACTTTGTTATACTCAACCAAGGTTCTTTGTTATACTTGACCAGGGGAGTTTGTTATACTCGACCAGGGGACTTTGTTATACTCGATGACGGGCCTTTGTTAAACTCTATGAGGGACCTTTGTTATACTCGACCAGGGGACTTTGTTACACTCGATCAGGGACCTTTGTTAAACTCGATCAGGGGCCATAGTTATACTCGATCAGGGGACTTTGTTATACTCTATCATGGGACTTTGTTATACTCGATCAGGGGAGTTTGTTATACTCGACCAGGGGACTTTGATATACTCGATCAGGGGCCTTTGTTAAACTCGAACAGGGGACTTTGTTATACTCGATCAGGGAACTTTGTTATACTCGATCAGGGGACTTTGTTATACTCGACCAGGTGAGTTTGTTATACTCGACCAAAGGACTTTGTTATACTCAATGAGGGGCCTTTGTTAAACTCGATGAGGGGCCTTTGTTATACTCAACCAGGGGACTTTGTTATACTCGATCAGGGGCCTTTGTTAAACTCTATTTGGGGCCTTTGTTATACTCGATTAGGAGACTTTGTTATACTCGATCAGGGGACTTTGTTATACTCGATCAGCGGACTTTGTTATACTCGATGAGGGGCCTTTGTTGTATTCGATCAGGGGCCTTTGTTATACTCAATCAGGGGACTTTGTTATACTCGACCAGGGTTCTTTGTTATACCCGATCAGGGGAATTTGCTATACTCGATCAGGGGACATTGTTATACACTATGAGGGGGGCTTTGTTATACTCGATCAGGGAACTTTGTTATACTCGATCAGCGGATTTTGTTATACTCGATCAGGGGACTTTGTTATACTCGATCAGGGGACTTTGGTATACTCGATCAGGGGACTTTGGTATACTCGACCAGGTGAGTTTGTTGTACTCGACCAGGGGAGTTTGATATACTCGACCAGGGGACTTTGTTATATTCGATGAGGGGCAATTGTTACACTCAATGAGGGGCCTTTGTTAAACTCGATGAGGGACCTTTGTTATACTCGACCAGGGGACTTTGTTACACTCGATGAGGGGCCTTTGTTAAACTCGATCAGGGGCCATAGTTATACTCGATCAGGGGACTTTGTTATACTCGATCAGCGGATTTTGTTATACTCGATCAGGAGACTTTGTTATACTTGATGAGGGGCCTTTGTTATACTCGATCAGGGGCCTTTGTTATACTCGATCAGGGGACTTTGTTATACTCAACCAGGGTTCTTTGTTATACTTGACCAGGGGAGTTTGTTATACTCGACCAGGTGACTTTGTTATACTCGATGAGGAGCCTTTGTTAAACTCGATGAGGGACCTTTGTTATACTCGACCAGGGGATTTTCTTACACTCGATCAGGGGCCTTTGTTAAACTCGATCAGGGGCGATAGTTATACTCGATCAGGGGACTTTGTTATACTCGATCAGCGGATTTTGTTATACTCGATCAGGGGACTTTGTTATACTCGATCAGGGGACTTTGGTATACTCGACCAGGTGAGTTTGTTATACTCGACCAGGGGAGTTTGATATTCTCGACCAGGGGACTTTGTTATATTCGATGAGGGGCCTTTGTTAAACTCGATGAGGGGCCTTTGTTAAACTCGATGAGGGACCTTTGTTATGCTCGACCAGGGGACTTTGTTACACTCGATCAGGGGCCTTTGTTAAACTCGATCAGGGGCCATAGTTATACTTGATCAGGGGACTTTGTTATACTCGATCAGCGAATTTTTTTATACTCGATCAGGAGACTTTGTTATACTTGATGAGGGGCCTTTGTTATACTCGATCAGGGGCCTTTGTTATACTCGATCAGGGGATTTTGTTATACTCAACCAGGGTTCTTTGTTATACTTGACCAGGTGAGTTTGTTATACTCGACCAGGTGACTTTGTTATACTCTATGAGGGGCCTTGTTAAACTCGATGAGGGACCTTTGTTATACTCGACCAGGGGACTTTCTTACACTAGATCAGGGGCCTTTGTTAAACTCGATCAGAGGCCATAGTTATACTCGATCAGGGGACTTTGTTATACTCGATCAGGGGCGTTGAATACTTTCGATAATTGAGTTTTGTTTATACTCCAGCAGGGGACTTTGTTAGCATACTCAATGAAGTTTTGTTAAACTCGATGAGGGCCTTTGTTATACTCGATCAGGGTACTTTGCTATACTCGATCGGGGGCCTTTTATATACTCGATTTGGGGACTTTGTTATACTCGATCAAGGAACTTTGTTATACTCGATGAGGAGACTTTGTTAAACTCGACAAGGGGGCTTTGATAACTCGATCAGGGGACTTTTTATATTTGATCAGGGGTCTTTGTTATACTCGATCACGGACCTTTATTTATACTCCATGAGGGGACTTTGTTATACTCGACTAGGGTTCTTTGTTATACTCGATCAGGGGACTTTGTTATACTCGATCAGCGGACATTGTTATACTCGATCAGGGGCCTTTGTTATACCCGATCAGGGGACTTTCTATACTCGATCAGGGGACATTGTTATACTCTATGAGGGGGGCTTTGTTATACTCGTTCAGGGGACTTTGCTTTACTTGATTAGGGGACTTTGTTATACTCGATGAGGGGGCTTTGTTATACACGATCAGGGGGCTTTGTTATACTTGATCAGGGGCCTTTGTTATAATCGTTAAAGGGACATTGTTATACTCGATCAGGGGACATTGTTATACTCGATCAGAGGATATTGTTATACTCGACCAGGGGAGTTTGATATACTCGACCAGGGTCTTTGTTATACTCGATGAGGGGCCTTTGTTAAACTCGATGAGGGGCCTTTGGTTATACTCGACCAGGGGACTTTGTTATACTCGACTAGGGGCCTTTGTTAAACTCGATCAGGGGCCATTGTTATACTCGATCAGGGGACTTTGTTATACTCTATCAGGGGACTTTGTTATACTCGATCAGGGGGGTTTGTTATACTCGATTAGGGAACTTTGTTATACTCGATCAGGGGTCTTTGTTATAATCGACCAGGGGAGTTTGTTATACTCGACCAGTGGACTTTGCTATACTCGATCAGGAGACTTTGTTATACTCGATGACGGGCCTTTGTTAAACTCTATGAGGGACCTTTTTTATACTCGACCAGGGGACTTTGTTATAATCGTTCAGGGGACTTTGTTATGCTCGATCAGGGGACTTTAACCGCGCTACTCGATCAGGGACTTGATATACCGATCAGGGACTTTCGTATACTCGATCGGGGACTTTGTTATACTCGATCACGGATTTTATTGCTCTCCATCAGGAAACTTTGTTATATACTCGATGAGGGCCTTTGTTAACTTGATCAAGGGCCTTTGTTATACGATCAGGGACTTTGTTATACTCGATCAGGGGACTTTGCTCTCGATCAGCGGACTTTGTTATACTCGATCAGAGACTTTGTTATACTCAATGGCGGGCCATTGTTAAACTCTGAGGACCTTTGTTATACTCGACCAGGGACTTTGTTATAATCGTTCAGGGGACTTTGTTGCTCTCGATCAGGAGACTTTGTTATACTCGATGAGGGGCCATTGTTATACTCTATGAGGGACCTTTGTTATACTCGACCAGGGGACTTTGTTATAATCGTTCAGGGGACTTTGTTATACTCGATCAGGGGACTTTGTTATACCCGATCAGGGGACTTTGTTATAATCGACCAGGGGAGTTTGTTATACTCGATCAGGGGACTTTGTTATACTCGATCAGCGGACGTTGTTATACTCGATCAGGAGACTTTGTTATACTCGATGAGGGCGCTTTATTTATACTCGATCGATGGCCTTTATTTATATACTCGATCAGGGGGACTGTTATACTCAACCAGGTTCTTTGTTACATACTTGATCATGGACTGTTATACTCGATCAGGAGACTTTGTTATATCGTGAGGGCGCTGTTATATACTCAATGAGGGCCTTTATTTATATACCGATCAGGGGACTTTGTTGCACTCAACCGGGTTCTTTGTTATACTTGACCAGGGGGTTTGTTGCTGCTCTCGACCAGGACTTTGTTATACTCGATTACGGGCCTTTGTTAAACTCTACAGGGGACCTTTGTTATATAGGCAGGACTTTGTTACACACTCGATCAGGGCCTTTATTAAACCTGATCAGGGCACTAGTTGCTCTCGATCAGGGACTTTGTTACTCTCTATCATGGACTTTGTTATACTCAATCAGGGGTTGTTATACTCGACCAGGGGACTTTGTTATACTCGATCAGGGGCCTTTGTTAAACTCGATCAGGGGCCTTAGTTATACTCGATCAGGGAACTTTGTTATACTCGATCAGGGGACTTTGTTATACTCGACCAGGTGAGTTTGTTATACTCGACTAAAGGACTTTGTTATACTCAATGAGGGGCCTTTGTTAAACTCGATGAGGGGCCTTTGTTATACTCGACTAGGGGACTTTGTTATACTCGATCAGGGGCCTTTGTTAAACTCGATTTGGGGCCTTTGTTATACTCGATTAGGAGACTTTGTTATACTCGATCAGGGGACTTTGTTATTCTCGATCAGCGGACTTTGTTATACTCGATGAGGGGCCTTTGTTATACTCGATCAGGGGCCTTTGTTATACTCCATCAGGGGACTTTGTTATACTCGACCAGGGTTCGTTGTTATACCCGATCAGGGGAATTTGCTATACTCGATCAGGGGACATTGTTATACACTATGAGGGGGGCATTGTTATACTCGATCAGGGAACTTTGTTATACTCGGTGAGGGGACTTTGTTACACTCGATTAGGGGACTTTGTTATACTCGTTCAGGGGACTTTGTTATACTCGTTTAGGGGACTTTGTTATACTTGATCAGGGGACTTTGTTATACTCGATCAGGGGACTTTGTTATACTCGATCAGGGGACTTTGTTATACGCGACCAGGGGAGTTTGATATACTCGACCAGGGGACTTTGTTATACTCGATGAGGCGCGTTTGTTAAACTCGATGAGGGGCCTTTGTTATACTCGACCAGGGGACTTTGTTATACTCGATCAGGGGCCTTTGTTAAACTCGATCAGGGGCCTTTGTTATACTCGACCAGGGGAGTTTGTTTCACTTGATCAGGGGCCTTTGTTAAACTCGATCAGGGGCCATAGTTATACTCGATCAGGGGACTTTGTTATACTCTATCAGGGGATATGATATACTCAATCCGGGGACTTTGTTATACTGGACCAGGGGACTTTGTTATACTCGATCAGGGAACTTTGTTATACTCGGTGAGGGGACTTTGTTACACTCGATTAGGGGACTTTGTTATACTCGTTCAGGGGACTTTGTTATACTCGTTCAGGGACTTTTGTTATCGCCAGTCAGGGGACTTTGTTATACTCGATCAGGGGACTTTGTTATACTCGATCAGGACTTTGTTGCTCTTGCGACCAGGGGAGTTTGATATACTCGACCAGGGACTTTGTTATACTCGATGAGGGCGTTTGTTAAACTCGATGAGGGCCTTTGTTATACTCGACCAGGGACTTTGTTATACTCGATCAGGGCCTTTGTTAAACTCGATCAGGGTCCTTTGTTATACTCGACCAGGACTTTGTTTCACTTGATCAGGGGCCTTTGATGCAAACTCGATCAGGGCCATAGTTATACTCGATCAGGGGACTTTGTTATACTCTATCACGGTACTTTGTTATACTCGATCAGGGGCCTTTGTTAAACTCAATCAGGGGCCTTTGTTATACTCGATCAGGGGACTCTGTTATACTCGATCAGGGGACTTTGTTATACTCGACCAGGTGAGTTTTTTATACTCGACCAGGGGACTTTGTTATACTCGATCAGGGCCCTTTGTTAAACTCGATGAGGGGCCTTTGTTAAACTCGATGAGGGACCTTTGTTATACAAGACCAGGGGACTTTCTTACACTAGATCAGGGGCCTTTGTTAAACTCGATCAGGGGCCATAGTTATACTCGATCAGGGGAGTTTGTTAAACTCGATCAGGGGACTTTGGTATACTCGACCAGGTGAGTTTGTTATACTCGACCAGGGGAGTTTGATATACTCGACCAGGGGACTTTGTTATATTCGATGAGGGGCCTTTGTTAAACTCGATGAGGGGCCTTTGTTAAACTCGATGAGGGACCTTTGTTATGCTCGACCAGGGGACTTTGTTACACTCGATCAGGGGCCTTTGTTAAACTCGATCAGGGGCCATAGTTATACTCGATCAGGGGACTTTGTTATACTCGATCAGCGGATTTTGTTATACTCGATCAGGAGACTTTGTTATACTTGATGAGGGGCCATAGTTATACTCGATCAGGGGACTTTGTTATACTCGATCAGCGGATTTTGTTATACTCGATCAGGAGACTTTGTTATACTTGATGAGGGGCCTTTGTTATACTCGATCAGGGGCCTTTGTTATACTCGATCAGGGGATTTTGTTATACTCAACAAGGGTTCTTTGTTATACTTGACCAGGGGAGTTTGTTATACTCGACCAGGTGACTTTGTTATACTCGATGAGGAGCCTTTGTTAAACTCGATGAGGGACCTTTGTTATACTCGACCAAGGGACTTTCTTACACTCGATCAGGGGCCTTTGTTAAACTCGATCAGGGGCCATAGTTATACTCGATCAGGGGACTTTGTTATACTCGATCAGCGGATTTTGTTATACTCGATCAGGGGACTTTGTTATACGCGATCAGGGGACTTTGGTATACTCGACCAGGTGAGTTTGTTGTACTCGACCAGGGGAGTTTGATATACTCGACCAGGGGACTTTGTTATATTCGATGAGGGGCCTTTGTTACACTCGATGAGGGGCCTTTGTTAAACTCGATGAGGGACCTTTGTTATACTCGACCAGGGGACTTTGTTACACTCGATCAGGGGCCTTTGTTAAACTCGACCAGGGGCCATAGTTATACTCGATCAGGGGACTTTGTTATACTCGATCAGCGGATTTTGTTATACTCGATCAGGAGACTTTGTTATACTTGATGAGGGGCCTTTCTTATACTCGATCAGGGGCCTTTGTTATACTCGATCAGGGGACTTAGTTATACTCAATCAGGGTTCTTTGTTATACTTGACCAGGGGAGTTTGTTATACTCGACCAGGTGACTTTGTTATACTCGATGAGGGGCCTTTGTTAAACTCGATGAGGGACCTTTGTTATACTCGACCAGGGGACTTTCTTACACTAGATAAGGGGCCTTTGTTAAACTCAATCAGGGGCCATAGTTATACTCGATCAGGGCACTTTGTTATACTCGATCAGGGGACTTTGGTATACTCGACCAGGTGAGTTT
>NW_024751004.1:0-11788 GCF_018991925.1 Homarus americanus
CTGAAGGAGTCATCAAATATCTCAGCACAGATCAATCCTATGCTTATCGTATTGCCCAAGCAATAAGATCAGGAGAAGTGCCTCAGTCATTGGCTCTCTTGGAGATTGGACCTGTCAGTCACAGCCGTTGGTTAACTACAGCTCTTCGTTTCTGCAGGATTTGGATTTCCAAACACGAATTGAAGGACAAAGTGCTGAAGAATTTGAGGTTAATTGTTGAATTTATTATTGGAGTTTATCTTCCCCAGTGGTTTAGTGTGAAACTTAATCCTATGTGGGTGGATGGGCCCAATCACCTTTTGTTTCAATTGCAGCTAGTAAGAACACAGAGGAAGGTAGTGAGGGACATCGTGTTACCTGTGGCAAGAAGGTCCGCTTGGTATGCTCGATCAGAAGCAGTTTTGCAAGCAATGCTTTGCAGTCAATGTACCAATCTCCGAACCGAGGCTTTAGAAGTCATTCTAAAGATTAGAGGAACGCTAATAGATGACGACCAGTTGGGAGACTGTTCGTTTCATTCAAGAAAAGTTCCCCCCAATAAACGTCAATGCCACCAAATTGTCAGAATTGGTTGACTTGAGTTTGGAAGTCTTAGAGCCACCATTGACAACAAGTCTAACTAGCCAAGAATTGAGAAACCTTAAAGAGACTCCAATGCAGGTGCCGAAGTGGCCTTCCCACACTCAAAGTGTGGAGAGATGTGTGAAAATGGTCACAGAAGCAGCGGGCCATGTTTACAGCCACAAGAGGCGAGAAGGTTACATCAAAGCACAAATAGCAAGCAGACTACTGATGACAAAAAACCAAAGCAAAGAGAGTATGAAGGCATTGGTTACTTTCAAATAGACTACGGATAATAAAATATAATAATTTGAAACTTGAAACAGTAACATGTGTGCAAACGCTGGTTATGTTATAAATTCACAAATATGTACATTTAAAAATCCATTTGATGTAGGTAGGACTTATTATATAAAAAAATTTATGCCAGAATATTGGTTTGCATGCTTAAAGACTACAATAAATTGCTACCAAATTACTCGATTTTCAATTTAGCCAGTTCACCCCCTAAATTGACACACCCTAATCTGCACTCTTGTTACTTACACTTCTAGATATAAAACCCAATGCTCTGTTTGCCTTATTTCGAACATTAACGCACTGTTTTCTAGGCCATTGGTCCGGGCTTACAAGTAACCCTAGGTCTCTTTCACAGGTCGACTTCTCTAGGTTGATGTTGTTAAGGCTGCATACATTATAAGTATTTGTTCTTCCAATATTAAGTACGCTGCACTTGCTGGTGTTGAATTTCATTTGCCATTTTTCAGACCACCCCTGCAGTTTATTTAGATCCTCCTGTAATGCATTTGCATCCTGCCCTGAATTAATTTGCCGCCCTATTTTGGTGTCATCCGCAAACTTGCTTATGTCATTGCTGATCCCAGTATCTAAATCGTTTATGTAGATTATAAACAAGAGTGGGCCTAGTACTGACCCCTGGGGAACCCCACTGGTTACACGGCCCCACTCAGATTTAACACCATCTACGCTGACCCTCTGCGTTCTATCGGTGAGCCATGATTTTATCCAATTTAAAACTTTCCCCTCGATACCATGAGCCTTAATTTTTCTCAGAAGCCTCTGATGGGGTACTCTGTCAAATGCTTTGCTAAAGTCTAAGTAAATAACATCGTAATTTTCGTCATTATCTACTACCTCGAAGACTTTCCTAAAAAACGTTAGCAGATTTGTTAGACAAGATTTTCCCTTTATAAACCCATGTTGAGAGTCGTAGATAAATTTGCTTTTCTCTAGATGCGATCGGATGCCATCTGCTATAATTGATTCAAGAAATTTCCCCACTACTGACGTCAAACTGATCGGCCGGTAATTTGACGCTGATGCTCTGTCTCCCTTTTACGAAATATGGGTACTACATTTGCCTGTTTCTAGAGTCTGGCACAACTCCAGTGTCCTAATGATTTTTGTAAAATAAGTTTCACAGTCCTTTAATCTGTTCTACACTCTTTCAAGACTTGAGGAAAATTCATCCGGCCCTGGGGATTTTTGTTTTCTTTGGATTTATTTATCTTCTTAAGAACATCCTCTTTTCTGATAGTGATATTCTTTTAATTTCTCTTCTTCCTTTCCTTAAATATCCAGCCAGTTCCATCTCTGGAATTTCCTCGCAAATTTCTTCTGTGAAAACTGATAAGAAGTAGTTGTTCAATGCTTTGCTTATTTATTCACTGCCATTTATCACTTCTCCCCTCCCTGACTTTAAGGGCCCAACCTTGTCCTTGACTTTTGTTCTATATACCTGGAAAAATCCCTTGGGATTCACCTTGGATTCTTTTGCTATTTTGACTTCATAGTCTCTCTTTGCTTTCCTTACATATTTCTTAATATTCCTAGATAGTTCATTATACCTATTTCTGAGCTGCTCCTCCCCTCCCTTCAATTTCTTATATATTCCTTTCTTTATTCCTATGTCATGTTTAAGTTTTCTGGTCATCCACCTTGGCTCATTCTTATTTGACCTAATTTTTCTGTATGGTATATTTTGTTCTTGTGCTTTATGTAGTGTACTAGTGAATATATTATAGTCATGATCAATTGTTGTTTCATCTATGACCTCACCCCTTCCTACTGGGAACTGACGTGACTGTTCCCAGGTGACCTCACCTAGGTACCTTCTTAACCCCTGATAATCCGCCAACCGAAAGTTTGGTACTCTGACCATATTGTCATTGTTTTTCGTTTCCCAATTTAGGGTGAACCTGATTTCTCTGTGATCACTGTTACCTAGTTCTTCCCCTACTGTGATATCTCTGATAATATTTTCTTTATTTGTTAATACTAGGTCTAATATAATGTCACCTCTAGTAGGTTCTGTAATTAGTTGTTTCCAAAAATTGTCCTGTACTGCGTCTAGGAAGTCTTCAGATTCATAGTCGCCTACAATGTTGCCCCAGTCAATATTTCTGAAATTGAAATCCCCCATAATGCATAGGTTGTTATATTTTGCTGCCCTACTCATTTCCTGCCGTATGGGCTGAGCTGCTTCTTTGCCAAGACTTGGGGGCCTGTAAATCACTCCCATAATTAGTTTTTCTCTTCCTTCCGTGATTTCTACCCACACAGACTCGGTTCCTATTTCACCCTTTATTGAATTATTAATACAACATTTTAATGTATCCTTGACGAAGAGTGCGACCCCTCCCCCGCCTTTGTGAAAAAGGTTGTACCCTTCTATGTGGTACTCTGATAAAAAAAATTTGTTCGCCAGATTCATCCAAGTTTCGGTGATTGCTATGACGTCTACATTCTCGGTACATACAACCGCTCTCAGCAAGTCTATTTTATTTCTAACGCTCCTACTGTTTGTATAGTATACATTTAAACCTACACTTCCCTGGTCCTGTTTTACCCCTTTTCCTGAGCAACTAATTTTACTTCCCAGGACCTGCTTGTTTTTTGACTCCCACTTTCCCCGACCCCTCTCTACTGGCGAAACCCCCCCTTCGAAGTGACAATTTCACGCTCCAGGGATGCAAACAACGTCTTTACCCCCTCACGAGACAAGTGTACTCCGTCGCGACAGTACAGGTAGTCGTTGCCATAGAATCGTTGCCAGTTATCAATGAATGCCCAACCATTGTTTGCACAATGTTTTTCCAGTCGGCAATTTATAGCAATTGCCCTGGACAGCCATTCACGACCAATCCCTCTTCTAGGCAAGACACCACATACTATCGGGATCCCTCCCCTATCTCTAATCTTCCCCAGCGCCTCCCTAAACCTCTTGAAAAGTTCCTCACTCCTAACCTTACCTATGTCGTTTCCTCTCACACTAAGACACACTACTGGATTTGTACCCTCCCCTGACAAAACCTTGTCTAACCTCTCAGCTACATGCCCTATCCCAGCCCCAGGAAAACACACCCTAGTCCTACGTTTCCTATCTCTCGCACAAAAAGCCCTATCTACAAACCTCACCTGGCTGTCCCCAACTACCACGACCTTACCTGTGGGCAGGGTTTGTACAACTGCCCTTTCCTCTCCTTGATCCATACCGTCCTGCCTCTTCTCTTCCTCGCCAGCTTCCTGCAGCACCTGGTAAGGGTTACTACACTCCACACCCTGGTCAGCTTTCCTGAGCCTGACCCTAGTCCCCTTGGAGACAACCACTCTCCACGCCTGCTCCTCCTTCGCAGGTGTCCTGCTAGGCAGGACACCTCCCTGAAGGAGTTCCGTCCTGAGGGCTTCATTTTCCCCCTTTAGAGTGTCAACCTCACTCCTCAACTGCCCTAGCTGCCTTAACAGAGTGGCAAGGAGGTCGTCTTTCCCCACACTCCCCTCCTCTTCCCCCACGACACAACGATCCAAGGCGGCCATTTTCCTTGGTCTCTAACGGGAGCACTATTGGGCACAACCGTCTCCAAGCTGGGTCAGAGGTCAACAGTAAGCATATTAGCATCTCTCATGACCTGTCACCGTCTGTAATTAAGGTTTCTGTATTGGTTCCTCTTTCCAGGAACTCCAGACTTTCTCTCCCTTCATGAAAACTAAATAACTAGATCAAATACTAAATGATATTCTCAACATAAACTTAAAAACCCTGACTTTCAGTTTGCTGGCTACTCCACGCTCTGTGCAGGCGATATGTTACTACAATGGTTCATGACTTATTAAAATGTTTGACAAAAGAGAATGCGTCAAAGTTTCAGAAACTTGCGAAAAAGAAATATAATATTTATTCTTTTCTTACCAAGAATGTGTAGGGCATGTGCCTTGTTAAGTCTATGATGATTGTTATTACCCGGATGTGAAACTAAAGCTTTTAAGTAAGGAAATTCCCAGTAAAGTCAGAGAAACACTTGTGCCATATTATATCTTCCTAAGGGTCAATTCCATTTGTTATTGGTACTATAAGAGACTCAGTAGTATTTTTGGGGGTGAATTCGATCACCAGGACACATGACTCAGAGTGGATAGTCTACTAACCCTTTGTGTGCGGGGTCCTCTCTGAGGTGAATAAAATCGTCTGATTTTAGCCAAATGAAATATTAAAAGTGGCGTCCCCGTAATGAAGAGGTTAAGTAATATTATTCAAGCAGTTCCCCGGTTTGTCCGCTTGTGAGCTGAATTTTGCCAAAACGACTAGAATAAACCGAGCTGTGAGTGTAAGAAAGGTTCAAAGGTATATTAATTTTATGGTGTGGATTTTTTTCTCCCCATAATACAGCTGTTGCCAGGGTCTAGTCATACCCTAACGTTTACATCCGCACGAGAAGTCGTGGTTCATAGTAGAATAATGGATTTCTCCCATGAAAGAGTTAATTACACAATATGAAATATAAGATCGTTATATGGTAGCACAGGAAACACAGGGTCAGGGAGACAACCTTACTCCTGACGTTATATGCAATATATATATATATATATATATATATATATATATATATATATATATATATATATATATATATATATATATATATATATATATATATATGCAAATAAATCACTGTAGAGTGAGCGTGATCTAGGTATATGCTGATAACCACAAGGAAAGAAGAAACACAGAAGTTTGTGTTTTCTTCTTTCCTTTATTGATTATCCTTTATATATATATATATATATATATATATATATATATATATATATATATATATATACATATATTTCATGTAAATCCCACAATGAAATGTTTCCCATTTTCCCCGTGTGATTTTTTATCGAATATATATATATATATATATATATATATATATATATATATATATATGTATACATATGCTGATAACCACAAGGAAAGAAGAAAACACGAAGTTCCCAAGCGCTTTCGTGTAATTCACATCTTCAGGGGTGAGTACAGACTAGAGAGAGAAATACAAACCAAGGTGTCTATATACAGAGGAGGGTGAGACCAGGTCCACAATGATCAGGTATTAGGTAATGACCCTACTAATCTTTAAATAGCACACAACGGTTGGTGGTCAGGTCAGATGGTCAGGTGACCCGGCCTAGCCGGTAAGCGTTCCCTAGTCACACCCAGTAGGTCGAGGGTTCGATTCCTTGCTGGTGAGGTCGTTGATTATATATATATAAATGTACATTAGGGGGCAGGGAAAAACACTTTTATTTGAGTTGCAGGCTGCACTTTTCAGGCATCGTTTGTATGGCTGTTACAAACACCTGTGCAAAATTTCATGCCATTTCATGCACACTTACTTTTTGTCAACTTTTAGTGTATACCAAAAATTAGGTGTCATTTAATGTTTTCCTGGATAATGATAAATTTTACATGGGTGACATCGATTTAATTCACATGTTATTTTACAGGTACACCGTATAGAAAATCATTACAAGTTCATATTGAAATTCTTTTTTGTGCGGAACCTTGGCATCATTTTCCTAGACAATAATCTTTGCCTAATATATCCATCTCTCGATTCGTATCCCGTCACTTCAGTGCAAGCTTCAGTCATCACTTTTATGCCTCTCGACCGCCTGAGTGCTGTTTGGCCACTTGGGCACCACTAATGGTGTCTCAAGAATGTCATTAACCTGTAGATTTGACAGAGAAGCAATGTAAGGAGGCTCAGTCTTGAGTTCATTCCTCCAGTTAATCATGGAATGATAGTTTTTTGCTTGTCACTTTAGTTTCGGAGTCACCACCTTTCTCATGTTGACTACAGGAGGCACATCCTCATTCCCATCTCCATCTTTACCCTCCTCATCAGTATAGTTTAACAAATTCTCGTCAACAGCAGCATCAGAATCTTCCTCCTCCTCTTCAGATCTGCCAGTGCATTCTTCCTTTTGCTGATTCTCCTCTCTAATTTTTCTTATCATTGAGACAGCTTTTCTCTAACAGTCATGTCCTCATCTGCACACATACCAAGAAGAAGTTGATCTGTGTGGGCGAAGTATGCATTTCTCTGGACAGCCTTCTTCACTATCGTCTCCTCCTCACTATTCAGGTGTTTCATATATAGCAGGGACTGGAATACGTTCCTTGAGCCGTGTGTTACGTAAGGGTGTATCTTGATGTAAAACCACATTGGAGTACTGAACTTTATTATTGTAATGACAATTCTTTCAACTCATGGCTGGGTCTTGATGTTGCTACATACAGCCTGAGGATTCTACTCCATAAGGTGTTCCACCTTGACACACAGGGAGGACCTGGCTCAATAGCAGCCAAGTCATCTTCAACAACACCTGTGATAACTCCTTTACAAATCCTATACAGGTATTTCTGATCCCAGGACAGATCTTTCTCCACTTCATCATTAAACACAGGGAAATCAGGGAAACTGACTGGCTGGAAGGCGACAACTGGAAGCTCAGAGAAAGACTCCTTGATCTGCTTTCCAATGGGACCACGCCAATGCTCAGGACCACTTGGTTTACCATCATAGTGATAAAAAAACTGCGCGGAAAGGCAGCTCATTTCCGTGAAGCTGACATATGAAATAATGGAGCGGGTGACCAAGTAACATTTCAAGATGATGAATGACTCCATTTTCTGATCCTACATTTACACTGGTTCCATCACAAACAACACACACACAATGGGCTGCTGGGTTAGATTTTTCTCCACCAGAAACTCGTGAATAGTTTTGGCAATCTGCTTTCCGTGTCCACTCTTGGGAGTCACATGTGTGAGATATTCATTGCCAGGCTCAACCATGATGACATAATGATCTTTCACCATCATCCTCGAACTCCATTTCTCGGTCTTCTCATTCTTTATCATCACACGAGTGGCGGTCTTCTTACCATCAAAATTGAGTGACGTCATATTATCTAAACTAGCCATCTCAATTTCTTGCCTCTTAAATCGGTATTTTTGTCTCGCATCCCGCAGCTTATGTGGTCCAATAACCTGACTCTTGTCATCCTTTGTGATAATGCCATAGTCAGTTAAGGTGGCAGTAGCAATGGCAGCTCCAGCATAATCACTAATCAAGTATCGGTCACAAGCGGCAGCCAGTGTAGGGAGTCTTGTCCGGTTCTGTGAACTGGTGTCTGTCAGAGCCCTTGGATCAGGGACAAAATCAATATAGACATAGCACCATACTCATCTGCAACAAGACAACTTAAATGAAATAAGAGATATGAAAAAAAAGTTGATAAACACTGAACAGAACATTGCACCGCCACAGCGGCTGTTTGGCTAGTACTGTAGGTAAATTTAAAAATTTCAGTAGAAAATGCGGCAGACTAAACCTCGACATATCAGCTTCAAATTTGGCATGGAGTCTTAGATATGTATAAGGAACAATGCCTAAAGAGTGCAGCTTTGAGCAAAATTTCACTGCCCCCTATTGTGCACATCCTGCTCGCGCCGCTCTCCGCGTAAAGGGGTACACGCACCGCGGAATGTGAGCATTCCGGTTTCGGCAGGGTACTGCGTAAACGCAGAATGTGGGACCGCGTAAAGCGAGGGTTGACTATATATATATATATATATATATATATATATATATATATATATATATATATATATATATATATATATATATATCTTGATAAAATCACACGGGAAAATGGAAACAACGGAGTACCTTAGCTTTCGTCTTTATTCAAGACATCTTCAGAGGCAACTGGATTACATGGACAGAGAGAGGCTTAAATATACAGGGTGACCTTAAAAACAGGAGGTCAGGTCATAATGATGACATCCACTAATCCACACACCAACACACACGTAGAGGAGCTTAAGAGAAGGGTGGTGACGTGACTAACCAGGTCAGGTCAGAAAAAAGGACCCACAAAATAACTATCATACATCTAGATCAAAGGTTTTCAAAGCATTTTTAACCTTGGGCCACTGACAAATAAATTTATGTAACATATTATCAGTTTTGAACTGACCATCACTAAGGTTTATTGATTTTAATTCATAATCAAATAGCTTCAACCAGAAGTCTTTCTGTGCAATAGAGCGAATGTGTTTCAATTCATCGTCAATAAATTCAGAGTCACAAATACGCAGACATCTTAAGAACATAGCAGAAAAAACTGACATTTTGGTAGACTCAAGGTGATTCGATAAAAAGTGAATGAAACTGTCTACCTGTGTGGGCTTTCTATATACCTTAAATTTATAGTTTTGGCCATTTCTCATGATAAGCATATCAAGAAATGGAAGGGATTCACTTATTTCTCTTTCAATTTTGAATGTGATACTAGGGACAATATTATTAAGCTTGTCTAAAAATTCCAAAGGGTCACTGTTTTTAGGCCAAAGACAAAGAACATCATCTACATATCTATACCAAGGAGGAATACAGTCCACTACATTGGGGAGTAATCTAGACTTGTCTGTAACCAGACAAGTTCCTACACTTAAGAATATTTTGACTCTGCCCTATCGTGATGAATTTGTCCCTTTAGTTCGGTCCCTCAAGCTTCTAAATATTAATGTTGTTTTCAAGTATGACTCAACCATTACCAATATGTTAATAAGGAATAGCCCAAGTTTGAATGTAAATGGAAGTGTTTATTGTATTCCATGTAGCCAATGTAATTGTAATTATGTAGGTCAGACAGGAAAAACACTGCAGCTCAGAATCAAACAACATAAGTATAATATCAGAACTGCATCTGAAAGCAGTGCCTTGTTCGTTCATGTTAGGAATAATAATCACCCCATTGCTTGGGAAAAAAACTTAGAAGTATTCAAATCATCTTGTGTCACAGAAAGACTTCTGGTTGAAGCTAGTTTGATTAAGGAATTAAAATCAATAAACCTTAGTGATGGTCAGTTCAAAACTGATAATATGTTACATAAATTTATTTGTCAGTGGCCCAAGGTTAAAAATGCTTTGAAAACCTTTGATCTTGATGTATGATAGTTATTTTGTGGGTCCCTTTTTTCTGACCTGACCTGTCTAGTCACGTCATCACCCTTCTCTTAAGCTCCTCTACGTGTGTGTTGGTGTGGGGATTAGTGGATGTCATCATTATGACCTGACCTCATGTTTTAGGTCACCCTGTATATTTAAGCCTCTCTCTGTCCATGTAATCCAGTTGCCTCTGAAGATGTCTTGAATAAAGACGAAAGCTAAGGTACTCCGTTGTTTCCATCTTCCCGTGTGATTTTATCAAGATTTATCTTATCCACGTTGTCAGTGTGGATCTACATGAAATATATATATATATATATATATATATATATATATATATATATATATATATATATATATATATATATATACTGTATATATATTTGTGTAATAAATGTATGTAGTAAGTACATACCGGTAACCTTTTTCACTCAAATCCTAATGAAACACCACAATTAGAATACGGTGGTTGCTGTTGAACCACCTGTTGTATAAATAGTCGGAACACAGCCACACCACCGAGACGAGGGAACACTCCCACCACCGATCGTCTCGTGTGAAGCAAGCGTATAAATGAAAGAAAATACTTGCAGTGTGTTTAATATGTTACAGTATATTATAAATAAATAAATAAATAAACAAATAAATCAGTAAATCCATTTCAAGTAAATTGAAAAATTTTACTCGATACCGACATTAGTTCCAGTTATCGGTATATAGCAGACGCTTCAGTGACGTCACTAGTGTTTACACTACACCAGCGGGTATAATTTGATGACATTACTTGAAGTGAATTGGCCTTATTTTAAAAAATCAAGGATGGTTGGTAAAGGACTACTGAGTCAGTGGGTAAGTGTCACATTTGGGGTACTGGTCTTATACAGCAAATAGAGCTCAAAAGCTACTTTTTAAATGGAAATTTGGGGGGGGCGTCTTATGCACCCCGCCGCCTTATAGGCCGTGATATACGGTACATGCATTACTACTGTACTACTAACACCCATTTTGTTTAGGTTTTGTGTAGGGGTAGGATAAAATAGTTTTGGCATGTGGAGAGAATGGAAGATACCATCTCAGTCAAGAGATGCATGAAGGGAGAACTAGGGGTAGAATAATAATAACATGGGGAGAAATTGTAAGAAATGACCTTAAAGGTAAGAACCTGATGAGTAAGGCTGCAAGAGACCATACGGCATAGTGCATTTCAGATAATTCAGACTTCCCCATGCAAGTGTGGAAAATGGCTATAACATGCTGATTATCATGATGAAGAAGAGTTACATTCAGTAGGATCTCAAGTTAAGCGAATTTTCGATTCACAATTTATGTTTCGTGCCACTTTTAAAATTTCCAGCCTTTCAAGAATAGTGATTTTCATTACCGGTTTCGCGAGTCAATGGAGAGTGGGCAGCGTGCAGTGTCACAGCCCTTTGTTAGCCACCGTGTTTGGTGTTTACAGCAGTTAGCTTGAATGAGCGAGAGCGAGCGGTGCAGTGACCTTGGATTATAATATAACCCACTGTGCTTACGTTTTGGGAGATTCTTGTGTAACTATTAATGATTCTTGGGTATTAAGGATTCTTGTGAATTAACAATTCTTGTGTATTAACGATTCTTGTGTATCAATGATTCTTGTGTATTAATGATTCTTGTGTAACTATTAATGAATCTTGGGTACATGTAGGTCATTATAGGGGTGTTCGGGTGATACCGCAGAACTGATTAAGCTTATTTGCATGTATTTCAATGTCACTCATTTCTCGATGCTAAGACTGGTACTAATTTGTCGTGAAACTTGATATCCAACTGTAATAACCATTAATACTTTTCTGGAAAAGTGGAAGTGAGTTGTATGATAATTACAAAATGCCCAATAATGTTTCCTTTATTCCAAGAGCAAGTCGAAGGAAGGAAAGAAACTGTAA